>NC_088245.1:5206212-5501212 GCF_036013445.1 Caloenas nicobarica
AGGAAACATTTTGTGAACTCAAATAGCTGAAGTCTTACGGCAACTTTCTTACAGAAATTCAGCTCCTAAGTGGAAAACACACTTAAGATGCTGTATTTCTAATAGATACAGCCGGTGGTTTTTTTCCCCCTGAGAATTATAAATGTCCGAGGCATGATTTAAAATGGAAATAGCATCATAGCCTTCGCCATTGTGTCACTATCAATTTGCTATAGTTAAACCATTCAGGGAGATAAAGCAGATTCAATAGAGCTATCAGATGGTATCTCTCAGTCTTTTTATTTAAATGCGCTTCACTCTTAATGCAAAAGAAACCATGTATATATGTTACCGAAAGGGACTAAAGATCCTTGGTGCTGTCGGTGTTCAGTGTATTTTGGTTTTCTCAGCTAGCCGGTGTCTTTCCAAAACTCATATACTCCTCTTTTCCCCCATCTTAACTTTTACACATGTATTACTTTGCTAAACCAGCATGTTCAGCAATATATTTTTTTTTTCCTCAAAGGTCAGTCTTTCCAGCATTCTGGAATTGTCAATTTTCCTAAACGGCTTCTAATTCGTGTGCAATTTCCCCATCTGGAAACTGGAACCTGGTTTTGACTTATAGCTCTGCAATATTTCTATGCAGCGTTGCGAGTTTTCTAATACTAAGACTGACTTAAATGCTATGGGCAAATTTTCTTTGCCTTTTCTCTCTGCCAGTGCGTGCCTCCTGCTACTAGTTACCACTCCTAAATATTCCATGCTTCTCTTGCTAATTAACAGGTTTCTTGAAATGCATTAAATATTTTTCTGCGTGCCAAGATCAGCTTACGTTGTTCTAAGCATAATAGTTTATTTACGGATATATATCTCATAGCTGTCATTTTCCACGAATGTTTGTGCCACACTTTCAGTGTGATACTTTCTGACAAGTTTCATTAAGGGGGATCATCCTTGTTTTTAGAATATGCCACAATAACAACAAACAAAAAATATATTCATTTAGTTCCTTGCTAGGTAACTCTCTCCACTTTTCATTACCACTTCTCTGCATTCTTTCAGCATGTTTAATTTTTTGTCCAAGACTTTTCAAGTAAGATTTTGTGATACTGTCAGATATCGAACTTTAAAGCTTCTATTAGAGTTTCCAGTTATCTATGATTTTTGTAGTTCTTACAGAAGAATCAGGAAATTGATCATCTTTTTCTTTTTTATTTTTTTGTCTAATCTTGTGGGGTTTTCTCTTAATACGTCCTGCTTCTGTTATGGGTTGAAGTCGTAGTTGTTAGGGTCATTCCTTTGAAGTATGTGTGTATTCCGAACTTCATATTAATTAGATACATGTAAGAACAAGCAGCTTTACTAATTAGTGAACTGGTGGAGACAGGAGAATAGTTTGAGACATGAATTTTCTCGAGCAGTATCAAAACAATGTTGTCTGCTATGTACAGGTTTCTTGGGTTCCAGATACAAACCGTTTGGTACCGACTGACTGTTTATAATTCTGGAATTTAGTAGCAATGTTTACAGTCCGAGACTACTCAGCATGAAAAAAGCAAAACAAAAACCACAATGTGTTGGTTCTACATCACTGAAGAAGCTTTTCTTCTATACAAGTTTTATTATAGAAACGTGTAGAGGATATTAAATAAGCAGAAGCGGCTGAAAATGGAAACTGCCCAAGAAGTTTAAACAAGTCAGCATAAAGTGCAGAGGCTTAAAGCGTTTGCAGTTTGTATTTCCATCCCTGTTCGCCCTCCTGGAAACTTGCCCTGGGTTCGTACTCGGGACCAGCTGCACGTGGTAACTGATACAGAGATGTGGCTGTAACCAATGACCGCCCTTACGGGCAAATGGTTTTCTCTAGAATTCTGGCGAAAGGATAAAAATAAAATATTTTTCAGTCTTTTCTTACCAGAGGTTCCTTGTATTACCCTAGTTTGTGTTCTTCTGACAAGGCAAAATGGTTTTCTTGCATAGTTGGATAGTGCAGGAGCCTTTTACTGGTAATTTTTCTACCCAAACTTGATGGCTGCTGTGGTTCCCATTTGGCATATCTTAGAGATTTCAATGTTTATGTCTCCTGAACATTGAATAAAGTTTTGACATGTATCTTGACACTGTTGGATCAGTGCTAACTGCATGTTTTCATTTTTTACTATTATATCCGATTTATTATTTACTATTATATCCAGTTATTTTTCCTTATTAAATGCACTCATCTTGGCTAACATACCCCTTGTCCTAATTTTCAGTAAGACTCTCATCAATTTTCTTATAAGTAAAGCCTGATGTGAGATATTGAGGGTATGTGGAACAGAAGTAACAAGGAAGAACAACTGAAAACGCTTCAAGTTCATTTTTACTGGAAGTACTTTAGTCTGCTAACACAGCAAATAGTTCTCTCCGTAACGAACAACTGGCTTGATTTTTATGAATGAACTTTTGTGCAGATGTCTAAAAGAGAAGAGGAAAAAAAAAAGATGATTTTGCTAGGGGAACAGCCTAATTTTAATCACCTTGATGAGGTCCTAAATGAACTTTCTGAAACTTCAGCTGGACAGAGGGCAAAGGTGCAGAAAAGCTGGATGTGACCATCAAACTTTTGCCACTGGTGCTCACAATCTTGCTGAGCATCTTCTTGTCTCGCTGCTCTCACTGATTTTACAGAGCAACTGTGCTGTGAGTAGGTCAGTCTAATGATCTGACTGTATTATTAACAGTATTTTTTACCCTTGTGTAGAAATCTAAAGGAATAAATATATTAATAGTCATCTTAAGGTACCGAAAAGGTAAGATGTTCCCTATAGGTGTCTCTTGGCAAAGCTCTCACAGTCACGTTTCATTTCCCCCCTTCAAGTTATTTCTTAATATTTGTGTTGATTCTGCTCTGTTTTCTCAACTTTCAGAATTTTTTCGGAATCTTTTAGAAATCCTTCAGAGGAGAGTAAGGCAACTTGGATTTGTTTGACAGCCATCATTGTTTGGCAAGAGTCTTCCACCTATGTATGCAAATCATTTGTACTTTGAAATGAGAATTTTGGGGGTTATATTGTTTCCCGAATTTGGCTAACAAATTAACTTGGAAATAATATGCTGTTCTTGTTCCCTTTCGTTACATGTCCTGTTTTGGGTTGGGTTTTTTTGGAAAGGGCAGAGATCAGATTTCAGTGCATTTCAATAATTTTTAAATCGCCCAACTTAAAGCATCTGTTTGGACTAATATAATATGCATACAAAAAAGGTCTGTTTCCCTTACCAACCAAAGTTTAAATGCACTAACTCCATTATATTTTATAGGAGTGATCCATGGGGAAAAAACTTCTCCATTTAGTGCTTTGTTAGCTGTTTTGGAAGAAGTTTCTTGTGTTTGTTTACTGAATGTAAAAAAAGTGTGCCTGTTAGGATCAGATCTAATACACTGTCACTAATGTTCACAACGTGGAAAATGTAACTGGAAAAAAACCAATTTGAGACAATGCAGGAATCTATGGTGAAATTAAATTTACTCTTAGAAAGAAATCTGCTGTGCATATTTTAAACCTGAATTCACTATCATAATAAATAGTAATCATAAAAGATGCAACATAAATCCTAGCTATTGGCAACTGGCTGTATATCTGACATCTTAGCACACAGAAACTAAGGCATTCTTTCTGATTTTCATTGGGCAGAGAGCTAAACATATCCAGACCAAAGAAATGCTTTTAGGGAAAAAACCAAGATTTTTGTGTTTTGGGAAAGGTTACTTTGTAAAGTTTTTGTTGTGTGCTGTGAAATCTGTGTTGTAGGTATAACAAAGTGTACTGGGCATGGAGAGGAAGGTGGGTTTATACTCTCCAATTTTAGCTTTCTTTGACATCTGCACATCCACTCTGCTTTCTGTATCAATCTATGGACAGATTGCTTGCGAGTAAAATATAGTTTCATTTTTTTTTTTTCCCCCTGGTTTAAAAAAAATTTTTAAATGTGCTTGCTTGGTTGGTTGGGGGATTTGTTGGTTTGGTTTGGTTTTAAAATTGCCCCTGAAATCCCTGAAATGCTATTCCTTATTCTATAAACAACTTGAATTTGCACAGTTCGTAGGGGCAGCACTGATCAGCTGGGGACGGCAGACGCTCCTGCATTGCTCTGCTTTGCCTTTCCTATCCCCAACAGCTCCAGCCTTTATTTTCTCCTTGTTGTAGCGACTGGCAGCAGGCAGAGAGAGAGTTGATAGATCACAAAGATGAGGGGAAACTCTAGAAAGTCATCAGTGCTTAAACACCAGGCGGCAAATTAATTTGGGTGGATGATGCGTCCTTCCGTGGCACCCAAATGGAGAATTCCTGAAAATCTGGATTTTCAGATGAGTGAACTGATAGATCTGTAGTAAATTAGGGCTCTATATTCTCTTGGATTATTTGTTTGCTATTTTGATTACACTAACCTACTTAAACTCCCTGTAGGAAAAGGAGGTGACCTGATGTTCCCATTATTACTTTCATGTCTCTTTAAAAAGCCTCAATTTAACACTTAGAGGAAGAAAATGCTTCTTGACTTTCTTGCCTGCTGGACATCTGTAGCATTTTGCACACTGAACTGTCAAACCCCTCATGTTTCTTCATTATTATGATTATTCGGAAGACTGTGCAGTCATCTTTTAAGTTTTCTCGACAAGCAGATTAGTTTATGCCAGAGAACTTTTGTGAATCACAGCCTGTTGGATTTTCTTAGAAATACGCACTGAATTTAAATGTCTCCCTGTTGGGAACGAAAGGGAATAACTTAATACAGTTAATCACTTCTGGCACTACCTGCCTAAAACAATAGGAGGACAATGGATTGAGATTTTAGATTGTGTGACTGTCCTGCAAAACTAATGCTCCTTTCAGAAAGGCAAAAAAAGCAAACCACCTTCAAGCAGGCTCCGTATTTAAATTGACAACAAATGAACATTTAGGATCCAACAGGAGCAGTAAATCTTCATCATTTACATAGCATTTTGAGTAAGCAAGTTGTTAAATGTTTTGGTCTAGCCTGAACTTATGGTAATATTACACATCCTTGATATTACATTATTAAGATGCTATTTTTTTGTTGTTGTTACTGCACTGATGTGGCTTTAAGTGATTTTAACACCTTCACTTAACCTCTGGAGTGCAGGAGTTTAAATACATGTCCAGTGGAGGCTCAACCAGCTGCGATCTGAAAAAAAGATAGACTGTGAAAATAAGGCTCGCAACACAGATTCAAAATTTAAATAAGTGGTATGTGAGGACGGGTGCCGGACTCCTCAAAAAGACGCACTTTTGATTTCAGCCTGTTTTGTATTACTGCGTTTAAGCAACTAATTTTTCAGGACACAGTTAACCAAAAGCATCTCAGCTTTGCTGATGCGAAACAGGCAAAAGAGAAATAGATCCGGATGCAGAAAGCCTAGGGCTGGTAACAGTACGTAGCAAATAAAAAGTCTATCGGGATTGCTAAGAACTCATCTCTTTCTTTGAAATGAGCAGCACCTGTAGGTACTCCCAACCCTGCAGGTTTATACATAGTTTTAGCATCCTGATTTCAAACCGTCGTGCTCGATAAAGATCGCAGAAGACGGTGTCCATATCAAAGCCTGAGCGAGCGTCGCGCCCTCGTTCTCCACCATCGCCGTCCAGATGAGCAGCTGATTCGTGGTCACCTCTCAGGAGCTCGTGAGGTGCTGGAAAAGTCCCTGAAATCTAAAAAAAACCTCACTTCAAGTCTGCCAAACGTGCATTTGTCTTTTACACTGAATGTTCTCTGTCGTTTAAAACCACAGAAATTTAATATTTCTGAAGAACAGATTTTTTTTGTTAATTACTACTCTTAAAATAGAAGCGGGATTATCACCATTTACCCCTAGTTTACCCCTAGTTTTAAAAAAGGTGTCACTAAAGGTAGAAAAATGTGAGTTTTAACCTAGTCTGTGTTTGCCCCTTTCTTGCTGTTCACCTTGCTCCTCTGCATACCCGGAGAGCTCCGTGTCTGCTCTTACCCACATTTTCTCGCTACGATCTAATCTAAAATATCTGGGTGCTTGTGGCTGTAGTTTTTTGCTAGTGACAAAAATTATTTGTGAGTTAATTGTTAGAGAGATATTGAATGTGGGGAAAAGGCAATGCTCAGGCTTTCAAATCTGTAGCTCTTTTTTAATTAGCTGAAATTTTTAAAACTTTGGTTAAAGAAGATGATGTTAAAGTGAGTTCTCCTTTTGTTCTTCCTTTGCTCCTTTTATTCTCCTAGATTAAGGTGGGAGAGACAAGGGATGTAAGGGAGGGTCTTGTCTACCTCATGTTTCCTTTAGTCCTGAGAACCTTCGTTTTTATAGCTATGAAATTGTGCTGTTGTTCCCCCCAAAATTAGAATAATTGCACTGAAACCAGCTTGTGAAAATACACTCTCTCAGGAAGAGTTTACTTTTCGTTTGATCATTTTTAAATCCCAGTTTTAATGGGGTGAGGGGGGGGTGTCATTCCGTTTTTGTTGTCTGTGGTTTGTTGGGGTTTTGTTTTTATTTTCCGTAAAGAAAAAGGAACGGTGACGGGCCTGTCGGAAATTTCTACGCTGCGCTTTTCAGTCGTGTTAAGATCCTTTGCCTCCTGTTTCTCTTTCCCCTTTTCCACTCAGTCGTCTGAAACTGGAATTTTGATGAACATCGTCCAACCTCCCCACAGTGCTTGGGACAGTGTTTAATTTGCTGGTTTATTGCCAGACAGGAGTATTTTGGGGATATTTACCATCTGGGGAAAGAAAAAAAAAAGGCACAACAGTTTTCTTGTTAAAATGCATTGAATGAGTCAAGTTTTTTATTTGGTTTAGATTATTTCAGAGCCTTTTTGGTTTCAAAGGTGTTTCTAGTATCCTCTTGTAAAATCCATGGTAATACATAAGCTAAGTTGGATCTTAAGAAAAGCAGTGCTTTAGTACGGGATCCTAAACAGATTAGTCTTCGGAAATATCCTCGCCAGATGGATCCTGTGAGCAAGAACGAAACAATTCAAATCTCAGATATTGCTTTTTAAATTTCTCTGAATTACGACTGTGTTTGCAAACAGTAGTTGCAATCTCATTGAAAAACGTGTGCCTACCTCAATGGCCTGTTCATCCCACGGAAAGTTGGCTTAATTTGATTTTGTGAGGGTGCTTAATTTTAAGCAGAAACTGTCCCGAAATAGCGATGCCTGGTTTTTTGTGTCCTGTTTGGTGTTCGTGTAATAATTCAGCATTATTTGGATGCCTCAGCAGAGGGCACTGTTGTAGCATTAAAGGCGCTTGAAAGTCTCATCTCCAGCTTTTCTTAAATTTTTTTTTTTTATTTTGGAAAGTGTTTAATGTTCTCCATGTAATTAAATTCAGTTCCCTGTATAATTAGCAATGGAGCCTTATTCTTTGTGCCACTGCTGTGGATAGTATTATTTTTGTCTCTCTTTGCCTTCAGTCAATGCAAAATACTGTTGCCTATCAAAACATAGAAAGTTTTATTGCTATTTCTCAAAGCTAAGCAATATTTAAAGGTGGAAATATAAAACCATGTAGTTAGTTTCATTTACTTGCTCAGAGTAAATAGGAAACCTTTAAAATTCCTGCTCGTGGCTCAGGAAATAGCAGAGTTAATGCGCCAAAATAATTTTACCTTTGTATCCGAAAGTGTATTGTAATATTGTTGGATTGTCAGTACTTGCAGGTTATTGAAAATATATACACAAACCCATAATATTTAATTATGTGGGAAGCCTATTGATTTTATTTGGCAGATTCTTTTTTCTCTCTTTAATTTTTCTTCTGTATCTTTGCAAGAAGTTGTACTGTATTGGTGCTGTTTAGCATATGGAAATATTAATTACAGAGTGATCGGGCATAGTTATTTTTCATTAATTGCAAATGCAAAGTAATTAGTGTGACCTAGAAATAGTTTGCTTGTCCAAATACCTGTAAACATCCTAATTTTTTTCTAATTTATGAAGACGGACCACAAAACATTGTGTCAGAAAGAAATAAATTTCCTGAGGTGCTAGAGATCTTAAATCTTAATGCTGACATTGCATTAGAACGTTCTTACTGCTTGTAAAGAGAAGATATTTGGAAGATGGAAGTCTATTAATAGTCGGTTGTGTTTGGCTCTTAAATGGGCAAATACCTACAGAATTAATTGCAAAAAAAATGTTCTAGTTTTCCTTTGGAAAGTGACTCTTTGTACCTGGTTGAGTTATATGAACAACAACCTGGAGAAGTTTGTTTGAAAGATCGAGGGATACGCTCTGCCACTGGCTGGCAGGACCCTCTAACATTCATTTTAAAAATCAACCACGAATGTTAAAAAAAAAAAAAAACAACCCAACAACTCTGTTGCCTTAGAAATAACAAGGATTTTTTTTTTTTTTTTTGGTAGTTGAAAATGTTAATTAAGTTATCAGCAGCTAACGGCAGTCGGGAGGATTGCGGGGAAAGGAGCACAGGAGAGTTAGAAAGCAAAGGCGATCCGTTCAGCTTCTCACTTCTGGGGCTTCCACGGGAAATCCTGGGGTCGGGGCCCGATCCTGGGGTCGGGGCCTGATCCTGGGGTCGGGGCCCGATCCTGGGGCCTGATCCTGGGGCCTTCGCGCTCTTTGCAGGGTCTTTAGGAAGCTGGTGGGGGGGGACACCTCGTGTTCTGCAGGGTCCGTCCCCGGCTGCGTGCGGCAGGATCCGCGTCTCGAGGCCGATGCCCCCCGTCTAAAGTCGCCGCTCGGGTTGCAGCTGGAAAGGGCGACTTGAAATAACAAAGGCAAAAGTTGGTCGCGTTGCTTTTTGTCGGCGCGGCGCGATGCAACTGGCTTTTACTTCCGCAAAGGGAAGTGATTGCATCCAAAAAAAAAAAAAAACCAAACCACCACACTCAATAATATCGCTGTGCAGAGGGTTGTAATGATCTGGCGTCACGTATTTTCTAAAGGGACTTAATACTGTGCCCAAGAAGACTGTAATTAAATGTACAGTTTTCCTCTTTAAAGCTTTCTTTCATATCGTTTCCTATTTATTAGTGTCTCCTTGCATCTACTTGGTAGGCGAATATTCAAGCAAATTCTTGTTTCATCTGAAACATTAATACTGATGTACTGCTCCTGTATCATCTCTGTAGCTGTTATCTGCTGTATGTTTTCCCCATGAGAGGCTATCGCAGGTTTTTAGTCCAGACTGTTTGTATTCGACAAGGTCAAGATAAGTTTTATCTCTATAGATAAGTCAAGTGCATTAGGATCGATACAGTTACAGTAAAATACATTGGCAATATTTATTGCCAAGATCCTAATGAATTTTTAAACTTGTAAGACTCTGTCAGTGTAGTGCGGGTGCCATAAATGGTGGTTTGTAACAGGGCCTCTGCAATTATAGAGTTAGATACTTTTTTAAATTAAAAAAAAATGTACAACTCCATTTTTTTAACAGGGATGGAGCTTTATGCGCCTCCTCCCCCAAATCCTAACAGGTTCTTAGGACACAATCAAAATAAATGTTTGCTTTCTGTTCACTTGGGTGTCTGTATAGGGGTTTATGAGGCTTATCCCCAAGTTACCTGTTACGATTATAAATTTGCTCTTTTTTTAGCTCACTAATAGTTTTTTGGAATTTTACCTTCCGTTTTTTATTGACAAGATAATTGTCTTTGTTTTGGCTCTGACAGGGTGGCTTAGGCCAGTTTCATTTGTGATATAAATTTCCCCAGGTACATATTTATGCAGTTAAATCAATAAGTATTTCATAATCTCTCTAAATACTTATGTAACTTAATAATTCCAGCCATTATGATGCATCTACTTAAATATGGTTTTTATGTAGGGGCACTTAAAAATGCAAATTATAAGGATTATTTTCCTTCAGGCTTTGTATTTTCTGTTGCATCAGATAGAGGGTAAGAAAATTAACCCACAAAAAATCCTACTAAAGTAATACTGAAGATCTGACTTATATCCGGTAAAGATAATTTGTTGATAAGCCTGCATGGCTCGCTCAAGCTCATTTTGCTTTCTCAGTTTTCTGTAGTTGATCTTTTAAACCACACAATGCAGCCATAGTAGCATAAGGATTAAGTTAAGGAGAAAGTTTCCACCTTTGCGACAGTCACCTACTTTTGAGTTTTTTAGTAATACCCCATTGTCATCTTTGGTAGATATATTTTCTACCCCTCCTGGTTCCAGAGCACCCAAAGATTGCGTCTTTGTATTTTTAATACTTTAAAAATTCAGATTTGGGGTGGATAATACCATGTTTGGAAGCTGCTGTGTGGCTTCTCTTCGTCTTTACCACAGAGGTTTGATACCTGACACTTTTAATTTAATTTAATTAGGGAGGCAGAACCCCATCTTGGTGTTCATTAAGGGGATTATTCATCAAAGTTATTGCTTCCTTGATGGAGAATAACAATATCACTCGCAATGGTTGATGTTGCTCTCATAATTATAATACTTTCTGCTATTTTTCTCTCCAGGGCTTTGTACTTAGTCTCTTTATTTGAAAATTTTAAATTGAGGGAAGCATAAACTTCTGGTATAGCAAATTCACGAGGGCCACGTTTATTTTAGTCTAGTAGCTTTATGTCGTGTAAATGCTTCGTTGAATTGGGGTTTTTTTCTGCTTTTTATGGGTTCTCTGCGCTGTCTTTAAGTATTTGTATTCCTTTCAAGCTTAGCTGCACTTGGGTTCGGGGCCTGAGGTTTCTGGCTGCCTGTTTGCTGATGTGGCTGAACTTTGCCGTGCTGAAATCCTGCAGAAATCGCTGTAGTAAGGAAGCCTGGATGGAGCAGGGACTCACCGTGGGGTTTGCTGGAACACAGGCGAAATCTAATGTAAAATTAATAAGGCGGGGGGGGGGGAAGAGCAGACTGTTTGCAAAAGTTATCTTTTGTAACGCAGCCCTAATCAAATATTCAGAAAATGACGGCTTTAAAAACAGAACAATTGTCCTTTTAAAGCGCGGCTAGTTTGGTTAATTTACCCCCAAGTATCCGGTGTCTGTGACTCAGAAAAACCCTTATCTACTAAGGGGGGAAAAAAGAACATTGCAGAAGAAGGTGACAAGTTTTCACCTCTTTCCTCAGAGAACATTTTAATTCCACTTTAATCAGCCTGCCAATAAAAGAGTACTTGGCTTTCAAGGGGAAACAAATCAAAATATGCATTTATCAGTCACAAGGCAGAATTCAATCGCTCACAACTGATGAACTCCAAAAGGAATGAAACTGGTACTATCACACTGCCTTGGTGGTTTGCTTTGTACTATCAAAGAGCTGGTACTATCTTTTTCTGCCACATCCACTGTTTGTCTGTCATCCCTAATTATGGCCTTTCAAAAGAAACGCTTCATAATTGCTGTTAATAGTTAAAATAAAATAAAAAATCGCATCTAGATAACTAAACTGGTGTTCTGCTGTGTGCAGATTTGTGTGCTCTGCAGCTGCCAAAATAACTAAAATATTAAAAATTTAGCCAGAGATGAGGCAGAGGAAAGAGAGGCTGCAAAATGGTAGTGTCAGTGTTACCATACAGGGTTCCTGCAAGGGCATGTCACGGGCCTGTCTTATTAAAATAAAACTTTATTTTCTGCTAAGAGAGGAGGCTTCAGGTTCACGTTGTGCCGCACAGGTGGGCTCCCATTTCAGACTCCGCTTAAGAAAGAAGAGCCTGAAGTGGAAAGAAGTTTGGTGGGGGTTTTTTTGTATCGAAGCAAAGTTGGTTGCTGTTTCACGTACGGGTGTTTCTAGGCTGTGGGAATTGGTTGTTCTGGGTTTTCTGCTTGTTTAGCATGAGGCAAAACACATTGCTCACTTTATTGATATTAAACAGACTCGTCCTGATGGTTACAGCAGTTAAACTACAGCATTATACACAAAGCTGAATCTTTCTGGTGAGAGAAACTGCATTCTTTGGGCTTATCTTGCTCCCTGCGCTGGAATTTACATGCGTAACTACCAGTGCATCAAGATGAGTTTTTCGCCTTTCTGTGGTTTGCATCTCAATGAGGGTGGAGAGGTGCATTCTGTTGAGCTTTCCTTCTCCCTGCCCTGAAAAACGCTTAAAACTCACCTCATACTTTATTTATGCTTTGTTCCATCTGACTTCTCTTCTGCTAGGAAGGATTTATGAGGCCAGAATGCAAAAGCCAAACTGCTCTTCTGTTTAATTTTCTCCGTTTCTCGTCCCGTTTGCTTTCTTTTTGATTTTTTTTTTTTTTGGCAGAATGCACCCCTTTAGGGGAGCCCGAGATGCTGGGCTCCCCGAACCCGGTTCCAATCCCTGCCTCTCCTCTGGCGTCCTGGGATTGCAGCCTGAAACTGGTCGTGCAAAATGCCAACCGTGGAGTGAGTTTGATGTGCAAAAACACCAGGATCTGACCTCTAATCTCTCCTTTTCCCCTTCCTGTGGTTCCACAGTATCTCACTTGTGTTGCCCCGGTCTGGGGAGCGTTTTGCTCTCCTCTGTCCCACTGAGCTCCATCCTCTCTTCAGATCTCACCTCCTGACCTCCTATTTTTTTTTTTTTTTTATCCCCAGGAGTCGATTAGACAAAGGAGGTACGTTGTCATGTGGATGGTATATACAAATAAATTGCATTGTATTTTTTCTCTTTTTATGGTTGGTTTTAATCTTGTGCTTCAAAAGCGTGCTAGTTATCGGTTGCAAGTAAAAGAAATATAAAGTAGGATTGTTAAAGTGCCTGTTTGGGTCATGCATTTGTGAGAATGAATGCGCTGATATTGCTTGGGTAGATAGGACAACTTGTGATACTCTAAAATTAAAAAGTTGGGAGAGACAAGGCAAAAATGTGCTGGTCGGGGAGAAATTTTTGTCTTTTCTTCCATTCGAGGGTGGTTACGTCAGTCATAGGGTAGTAGAAGTAAAGGGGTTTGTGGGCTCAGCTATTAATTTCAGGACTGCTTATACTTAATTGACATGAAACTAAGCGTGCTTGATTTTAAAAGTGTGTTGCAGAGCTTTGGAAAGTGAAGTTTAGGAAAACCAAGTAGAACTGTAAATAATAATAAGTTTATGAAAATACTTTGATGGCTGCAGATAAATGCTTTAGGATTAGAACTTTCTGTTGCTTAAATAAACAATTGCCTTTACAAACAACAGATAGTACAGAAACCAAAAGTTTTCAAAATAACCTTTGTTTTTAAAGGAGAATTGTCAAGCTTTGCCTGGAGCTTCTTGCATTTCATGTAGGCATTTGCAATTCTTGCTTTTGTCACATAGACCTTTGCAGACTTCATGTTCTCGTACATGTTGCTTGAATTCTTACTCCCGTTGCCCAAATTTCTGATTATTTACTGCACTCAAGATCTATTTATATATTCACTCTGGGAAAACATGGAAACATTACTTCTCTGTTAAGTAGTTTTGCTCAAGAAGGAATCTACTGAAGGTGGTAGAGTATTATGTATCTGAACCATTGGAATATTGTCAGTAGAGGCTACTAAAGTCTTAAATTAAAATGTCTGCTCTGCTGTGTGTGAATATAGATAGTTCTGTGTTTTCCAGAGATCTGATTATTAGAAAAATGATAAATCGTTAGCCAGCACTAAGGAAGGTATGTCGCATGAAGGCTGGAGTAGGAGGACGACGAGGTAAAGAATGAGTAAGAAGCTGACAAATTCTTCAGAATTTGGTAATTAACAGAAGTGAAACTAGGAGTCAGCGGGAGCTGGAATGACAAAGATCTCTGACTTTTTTTAAGAATGCAGAAATCCAGCTGGTGTAATGTTGAGTCTGTATCCTGGCAAAGGATTTGTTTTGCTGTCCTGTGTGTGATAGGAAAATTCCATATATATACCAGACAAATATGAAATGTCCTTTGGAGGACATCTGTAGAACATCCTACCCCAAAGAAAAAAATATTTCCCCTTAATTCTCCCTGCAAGGCTTCTGTGCTGAATCATAAATATTTAGAATAGACATTTTAAATAAAGCCGTGGCTAGTGTTATTAATTTTACCAAGATATTTCCAAGTTTTTCACGGACTTCAGAGGTTTTTGGCAATACATTTCCCGCATTTTGTGGTACGGTTTGTGGAAACTGGTGGGGAAAGATGCCTTTTATATTGTTATCTTTGGGAGTTAAATGCCAAATTTATCTTTACCTTCTCTGTACCTTAACCTATACTTCCTTTTGATTTTTTTTTTTTGATTGTTATTTTCTTTTTTTCTTTTAAGTAAGCATGTAAGATGACTAGATACTTGTGTCATAGCTTTGACCAGTGAGTTCTGCCCTTGTGGGTCTAATTAGCTGCCCTGTTATACTGCACATCGTGTCATTTGGCATGTAACAGCCATTATTTTTTCCTGACCCTCCTATAAAGGGAAACCACAGTAATTGAAGGGCCCTCTGATTTTGTAGCCTTTTCGCTGGATGTGTTTGTGTATGTTACTTCAGAATTCTCGAGCGATTTTTATTACGCTTCTCTTGGCCAAATCCTGTCCTCAGTAAGATTAGTGGGAAATGTCCCCCTTATTTCTTTGGGGGCAGATTTTGCTACTGTGCATTTATAACTTCAAAGACAGCAATAAATAGCTAGTCCCCATCACTGGAGCGAAACACACTTGAGTGAAAGGTCAGAAAGGGGTGGCAATGCTAAGAAATGTCTCTGAATGTCAGAATCAATTAAATATGACTTTATTTAAATTACTGATTTCATGGCATTATTCTAATTCATGGATCCTTTTAAAGCCATGAGTATTTGGAAACATTAGCACTAAAAAGCACTGGCTGCCTGAAAGCTGTGTGTTTGGCGAATTTTATTATTTTATTGTTTTTTTAGATGAGAAACTTGGAATATTTCTAGTTCATGAAAGCGTAGATGGAAGATATAAGGCACAGGAATGCGAAGGCGAGATTGATTCAATACCCTTTCCATGCTGCTTTTTAATCTGCTGCAAGTACTGTATGTTCTTAACCCTGTGAGTAAATGAAGCTGGAAACTCGGCTGTCCCTTAAAACAGAAAAAAACCCACCACCCACAACCCCGGTGCATTGGGTTTCAGAGAAAGCCGCCACCGCCATCGCCTGCAGTGTGGTGGTAACCTGAGGGTCAGGCGAACTTGAACTCCAGCGTTAGGTCTGGCCTAAGGTCTGTCAGGCTTTTCCTGTGAACCGGCCTCGCTCGCCGCGGCCGCTGAGCTTTCCGAGCGGCTCCTTCTCGGCGCGTTTGGCACGAAAGAGAAGAGAAAATCCCTGTTGTCTGCTGGTTTCTCCTCTTCCAGTCGGAAAAAGCTTTTACCTCCCTGTTTCAGTCGCTGCTAAGAGCTTCGCCTGAGCTACTGTGATGAGAAGTAGTGTGATTTAAAGAAAAATATGTTTTGGCACAGCATGTTTATCTTACAGCAGGAGTTGCGAAGTGTCTAATGTGTAGCTTGTTTTTACCATGGACTAAAAAACTCCATACAACATTTTGTGTTTTATTTGATCCGGCACACACATTTTTGATGGTCACTTAATGTTCAAATCTCTAACAGCAAAATCCAGCTTTCCGTAAGTAACTACTAACTCTTAGCCTCGTTTTTCAGATTGTGGTGCGCCACACTGCTTTAAAATATGATCTAATCTTTGTAGGATTGACTCTATTACAAGCGTTTGTATATTAAGCACATGCTTTGTTCAAAAGGTAGTTTAAAATTTAGGTGGTAGCTGACCTGGAGGACGGACAAATGGTCTTTTTAAGAGTTTCCCCCAGTATTGCTATTTGGGTCTACTTATAACTCAGTACATTCCAAATTAGACAAGATGACCAAAGAAAAATAAAACGTTTGTGAACTAGTAGCTTCTGGTTTTGAGTGTTACAAACCCAAGGAGCCATTTACACTTTGAATTTTACAGTTATGACGTTGCTCAAGATGATTCAACCAGTTTAATATATTCATGGGTTTCTTTTTTTAAGCCAGAGGAATCATTATAACATTTACTTCAACCTTCAGTGTAACAGGGAGTAGATTTCTCATCGCCTTGGAGTCCAGGATGTTTGCAATTTTAGATCTTATTTTCCTCTCTAATATTGCCTCTTGCAGCAGGCAAATGCTTTCACTGGCAGAGCAGGCTAAGGATTACTTGCTGATAAAGAAAAGTGACAATGAACTTCAAAAAAAACCCCTAAAACACACAATGTTTGCAAGTCTGACCTCTGCTAACTTGACCCCATATTTCAGGGCATTTTGTTTGCATTGGATACAGCACAGCGAGTGAGCACCAAACCCCGTAACTGAAAACTCTGTGATTAAATCTTGATTATTTGGAATATCTTGATTATAGTCTTGATTATTTTGTTCCTCTTGATTTTTGAAACTTTCTGGATGTGTTTAAAGCACATTACATTCATGACCGTGAGAACTAGAAAGTGTTTGCAGTGGGGGGCACTCCTGCATTCTTGTGGACCTGCACATAAAGTCCAGAGAGAAACACAAAATTTCTCTTTAAAAAAATAAAAGTGGTAAAATTTAAAAAACTTCTAATATGCTTCCCCCTCCCCGCCGCGACTTTGTTATTTACCTTAGCTTCTTGAATTAGCAAATTTAAGTGGGAGAACCGTATACAGTTTGTATTTTTAATACTCTCCCGGACCCATTCATGCTCTTCCAGGGATTTCAGGAGTAACAAGGGGACCCACCCAAATGGACAAAACATTTAGTTATTTTTGATAAATTTCTCACTCCTGACAGCTGGAGCAGGAGCAATGCACCAGCTTTCTTACTCTTTTTGCTTGGCAGGGAGGGGAAGGACCAAGAAGGATGGTAGAAACAGGGGATGGAGACGCACGATGTTTTTAGGGCTATATGGGGCTGTTTGGATCTGAGCACCGGTCTGGTTAGTTCTCCTTGTGCATGAACATTTTATGCAACAGTTTGTTTAAATTAAAAGAAGAGGAAAGTTTCTGTAAAACCGCTGAAGTAGCAGTGTGGCACAGCTGGACATCGTAATAGAAATTGTGTTTTAAGCGTAGTAGATAAAGGAAGTGTTGTGGGGGCAGGTGGCCTAATCTAGAGATCTGGGTGAAATGCCAGTTGTGTTTGGGTTCATGTTGGTGTGTATGTATTCTCTGCATTGTTAGATGCTTCTGTTTCTGAAGGAGTGCAGGAGCTTGAGAGAGGTATGAAAAACATTCCTTTTGAAAATACTGGGAAGCTCCCTCCACCCCCACTGTTTATTGGAAACTTTTCCCCCCTCTTAAGATATTTGATTATGGTGTAATGCAGCTAATTTAAGCATCTGTTTATCACTGCCTGGCTAGACTGAATGTGAAATTTCAATTGAATTACCTCCCAAGAGAGCTTTGAGCTCTGAGGGTAAAAACAAATCATTTTCTCTCCATTCCCCTGGGATTGTCAATAAAAAGAATTAATCTAAATAGTTTACATGCGTTTTGAAACGTTGCATCTACTCGACTTGGTTTTGTTGCTAGTGGAAAATTGCCAATGGGAGTGGAATATCGGCTTTAACTCGGCTATGGCAGTGTTACAGCATGGTAGTGCCGTGTCTGGAAAGGCCAGAGCTGTGAAAGCATTTGCATTTAAGAAATTCATATTTGATCAATAAACGCGTGTACTTTATTTTGGAACAGAAGGAAGTGTATAAACCTGAGCTTACTACAACCTCAGACGTAAGATGCCACCAGCCCAGCAGCTTCTCCAGCTCTTCCAGTTGACGTGTTACGATAAAGTGAATGGTTTCTGTGGGCTGCTGGTGGGACACTGTGGGCCCCTCATCACCGCCACAGCTTTGTCTGCTCCTGAATATTAGTGTGTGTGCACATTCTTAAAAACATTTTCACTTCCACAAGAAGCAGTAGATTTTCTCTTTTATTTGTCATCGTGTCAACAAAGATCTGAGGGAGGGCAGAGTACAGGTTTTTCTTGCTCTGCGAAAGCTTCGTTAGTAGGTTTACATCTTCTCTGACGTTTTGGTAGTACGAAGAGGGGAGATTGTCCTTCAGGTTTACTTGGATTTGAAGTGAAATCTGGTGCCATCCACATGCAGAAGACATGCTCTCCTGGGAGGACGAGCAAGTTCTCCTCCAGCTGAGTTGGGTGACTGGGAAAGAGCCCTCGACTGTGTCTCAACATAAATAAGTGTGGGCTACATTTCCAGATGCAAGCGAGGACAAAAAGATCGGACTTTCTTATGGGTATATCCACACTAACCTTTGTGCCCATCACCCAAGTCCAACTAGTCGAACACCACTGTGCCCTTCAGCTCAGATAGAATCATAGAATCATTTCAGTTGGAAGAGATCCTTAAGATCATCGAGTCCAACCGTAACCTAACTCTAGCACTAAACCATGTCCCTACAAGCCTCGTCTATACATGTGTTAAACCCTCCAGGGTTGGTGACTCCACCACTTCTCTGGGCAGCCTGTTCCACTGCTTCACAACCTCTTCCATGAAGAAATCTTCCCTAATATCCGACCTGAACCTTCCCAGGCGCAACTTGAGGCCGTTTCCTCTCATCCTATCCCTTGTTCCTTGGGAGCAGAGCCCGACCCCCCCTGGCTCCAAGCTCCTTCCAGGCAGTTCAGAGATCAGAAGGTCTCCCCTCAGCTCCTGTTCTCCAGCTGAACCCCCAGCTCCCTCAGCCGCTCCCATCACACTTGTGCTCCAGCCCCTTCCCCAGCTCCGTTCCCCTCTCTCAACTCGCTCCAGTACCTCAAGGGCTTTCTTGCCGTGAAGGGCCTGAAACTGAAGCCAGGATTCAAGATCTTCTGGCTTATGTGGAGCTGCAGCGTGCAGGTTGAAGGTAATTTCATTCAAGCAGGAAAACCGCAGTCCCGAGAGTAATAAGATTGGAAGGTGTCATGACACTGTGAATGTTTGTACCCCAGCGATGTTACCCCAAACCAGTGAGCAGGTAACCTAGACAGCGAGCAGACTGAAGGGAGATGAACATCAGAATTTGTTTTGCTGAGCCCTCTCCTGTTGCCAACAACAATTCTACCTGAGAGTTGGAAGGTCCAGCCAGCAGCAGCCAGCCGCTTCATCAGCAAACACTGTTGCACCAGTTTGCTTTTTATGATGTTGATAGTTAAAATTTGCTCTCATACAGGTATTCATGCAGTGAGGAAAAAGTTCTTTAAAGATCTTCTAGTAGTGATACCAGTAAGAAGATTGGAGGTACCTGTGCAGAGCAAATGCCTGTTGATTATTTTGGAGTGGAGACATGTTCAGACCTGCAGGATCTAGCCCAGGTTAGCAGCTAAACTCATGTCATTGCCCTGTTACTCTTTCAGTCCCCTGTCCTGGTTCTGTTTTGATCGATTAGATCAACCATCTTGTTATGTTAACTGGGATAATTTTAGATGGCATAGCAGTTAGGCTGGCAATCAAAAATCGGAGTCCAAAAACTGCACCAACTTTTAAATGAAACAGATGAAAGCTTAAAGAAAATTTAGAGTTCATTGTTCAAGAGTTTTGTGTTTCTGCGGTCATTCCAATAGTTGGTCGTGTTTAATGGCAAAACCTAGGGAAGTTAAATGCCACATAAATAGCTGGTATATTTTCATGACAATTATAATCAGCAGTAGTTCTTACAATTGTCAGTGGGAGGGTTGGAAGAGAGGGGCACAATATTGCTTTTTTCTTGTTGATATTTTCTTTAGTATGGGGGATCGACTGTTTGAAATACTTATTCACGGAAGCAATTAAAGAGTTACTCACAGATTGCAATGGTCTAGGAACAATTACTTCTAAATGTAAATTTAAATTGTAGTAACGATCGTTGCTAGCAGCGAAGGCCTAATCATGCTAAAGATCATTCTGGATTTTTATTCCAAAACAGTAGTAGACCAGAAATCCACGAATACATTGGAGCTTTGGCACATGTTGTGAGATGCTAATAGTCCCTATTTCCTTTCTGGCTCTAAATGTTGAACTATTTTGACAGTTTAAGTATACTTTAAAACGATTAATCCTGACAGGGTTGATAGTAACCTAAGAAATTTTTTTTATAACCCCAAAACTGCAGTTTATCTTAATGAGTAGCTCACACTGTCAACAGCAAAGCCCCGTTGCTGTGTGTAATAAGGTTTAGAGATGAGAAAAGACAGGTCTTGTAAAGTAGATGACTAGAAGTAGAGGCAGCCCCTTCTCCATCGTGTGCTCCAGCCCAAGGTGCCTCTCCCACCTTGCTTGTAAAACATTAAGGACAAATTTATTTTTGACATCCTTGAACTGAAAAAGTCTTCTTTTAGGAGAGGTGTGCGAAGACACCGGCTAAATAAAAATTAAAAAATAAAAATAAAAAAATAGATACAAGAGTTTGCGTAATGTTAAAAGCAAGCACCTGCATGAGGATAATCTTGGAGTGTTTCCAAATCCAAGCAAGTCCCGTGTCACAAAAAGTCAGAAGTCTCCCTTGAATGAAGATCATTACCCTCAGGGTGCATGTTGGTCACTCTTTAAAATTCTTATAAAAACAAAGAAATTAATTATCCAGTATAAAAGCAGGGCATACGTCTCCTGGCAAACATTCAATTAACTTTTTAGTGCTTGCTACTTAATGTTGTGTTTGACCAGTCGAGCATTTAGAACGACTTTCCTTTGAAAGGGAGCTGGGGTGGAACGTGGCGTTGAGCCGGAGTTTGTGCCTGGTCATCAACATTTTTCCCATGATCGTTGAGTGTGGAGCTGGTTATATTTTACTTATGCATGTGAGATGTAGTTTGCTTTGGGACAGGTTTTGTTTGGGTTTGTTGGGGTTTTTTTTTGTAGGCTGGATGATGTTTTATTGAGAATAGAATTTAGCAATTTTGCAATCATAGACTGGATTGCCGTGGTTGAACATGAACTACCAATTAAAAGCAACTGTATAATACTTCTAATTCCCATGACTAATGGGCTGAAAATATGGAGCTCTTTGACCTGGATCCGATCCAAGCTAAAGATGAATGATGCCACGTAGATCACATTTTCTACTGTTAAAAATGGCAAATGGCGCAAGCGTAAACCCCCAAACTTAAGAAATATTGACTTCCAGATAACAAGCTGATGTGATGATGGATATATTTTGAGAGTAATGCATGCAAAATACTTGAATAACTTTTTTTTTGTAGAACTGTTACCTATTTCTATACACATCGGTATCGTTTATAATCTCACCATTAATCTGCTGCTTTTCTAACAAGTGATAGAGTACTGAAACCATCAGAAAGAAAGGATTTTCTGGGTTGTTTTTTTATTGAGTGCCTCATGTCCTTTAGATTGGCAATATAAATCTCTTTTTTTTTAAGTGCATCCTATGTGTAGAGATTCTCAACTTGATCTTTCTTTGCCTTATATATGATCTATATATATTTTTTCCTCAAAAGGATTGCTAAAATTTTTAAATTTGGGGTTAAAATGGGTAGTCTAAATAGCCGAGTTTTGTTGTTCTTATAGCAAAACAAAATTAAATATCTATGGGTTAAAGTTAAGGCTGGTTGGTCTACTAAATACTGTATAAATATGCAAGGTGCTGGAGCTTATGTGAAGGAAAATGTTCTGCTCATCAAACGAGGGAGTGATTACGTGGCAGGGCAGTAGGAGCTCTCTTGGAAACAGGGGAAATTATCAGCGTACCAGGACAGAATGCAAAGGTCGATCTGCTGAATACAAATAAAGTATTGAGCACCAGGTTCTGCCTCATGGAGCTGGCGCTTTTGGAACCGCTGTGATAAATGCTCTGATAAATTCGAGGGAATGAGTGCTATTGCGAAAGCCTGATGAAGGCTAGAAAGTGTCCAGCTAGTAGGAATTGCATTGCTTGGTCAGGCACAATGAAATTAAATAGAATTTGCTTTAGTGAAATTGCATCAAGGATGATTAAAGGTGCTGCTGGGAAAAGGTGGTGATCACCTTTCACCGAAGCCACTTCAGTGACTCCGTCACTTACTCCTTGTGTCTGGTTTTTTGGGGTTTTTTGGTTTGTTTTATTTTTCCTTTGCTTGTTTCCTCTAACTTCAAGTCTCCCTCTTCCACCATTGCGTTGTGCCCCTGCTCCCAGCCTGGAGTCATCAAAGAACGAGGAGCTCATCAGAAGCCGCTTCTCAGCACCATTCCTGGGGACCACGGGTGTTTGTCCAAATACACCAGGTCCCGCACTTCTTCCTTCCCAATACACTGCTTTCTTCCTTCCCCTGTTCTTTGATCATTGACTTTACTGTGTTCAGTTTTGGGCCCCTCATCATAAGGACATTGAGGTACTAAAGAGAGTGCAGAGGAGGCAACAACGCTGGTGAGGGGTCTGGAGCACAAGTGTGATGGGAGCGGCTGAGGGAGCTGGGGGTTCAGCTGGAGAACAGGAGCTGAGGGGAGACCTTCTGATCTCTGAACTGCCTGAAAGGAGCTTGGAGCCAGGGGGGTTGGGGTCTGCTCCCAAGGAACAAGTGATGGGATGAGAGGAAATGGCCTCAAGTTGCGCCAGGGGAGGTTTAGATTGAATATTAGGAAAACAGTTCTTCCTGGAAAGGGTTGTCAGGCATTGGAACAGGCTGCCCAGGGCAGTGGTGGAGTCACCATCCCTGGAGGGGTTTAAAAGGCGTTTAGACGAGGTTCTTAGGGACATGGTTTATTGCTAGAGTTATGTTACAGTTGGACTTGATGATCTGAAGGGTCTTTTCCAACCAAAATGATTTTATCAATCTATGATTCTATGAGTTTTGGGTCGAGATTTGGCCTTTCAGCTTTGCTGTCAACAGCTCCAAAGAGCTGATCTCGCCTCGGTGAGGCGGAGACGTGCAGGTCGGAGCTGCTCTCAGCTCCATCCACAGCTCCAGATCTGTGGTCAGGATTTGAGCCTGTATCTCATTTCCAGCCAAGATACTGACCAGTCTCTGGTCCCCAAGTGCTAAAACCACCTCTGGAGAGGCATCACAGCCGTCTCACCTCTAAGCTGCTCTTTGGATGTTTTCTTGATGCAGAAATTTGCATTAAGAATCCAGGTCAAACTGCTCTTGGTTTTACTTTATTGTTTTTGCATTCCTTTTTAGGGGCCTTTGGCCTCATGGGTATTGAACAATGAATTGTAAGATAATTTCTGTCTTTCCAGTTGTTTCGCTTTCCTGAAATGCTGCGGCAGAGCAGTGTCCAGCAGCTGCAGGCAGGACAGAGGCCTCTCTGTGTTCTGCTGTGTTTGCAGGGGAGCTGCGATACCGAAAATACGCTTCATATTTTCATATTTCATATTCATATTCATTGAGTGACTTGAACTGGGTCTTGCCCCAGATGGGCTGACAGTGTAACCACTCTTCTAATGTAAACTAAAACACATGTGCACACAGAAATACACAGACACGTGTATAATCACATGTAACATCCATATGTTACCAAGGTGAAAAGACATCTCTTGATTTTTTTGCTTGCATATGATATTTAAATGATCCTCTGGCAATGGGACCAGAGTTCCATACTATAAATAAAGACAGGCCTTAATGTTCATATAAGAACCCCTTGGCACTATAAGCGGTGCCTGTTTCCTCACATGTATATATTTTCTTAAACAATTTGAAATTTTGCATCTTCTGCTGTTTAATACTAGGCCGAGAAGTGTAAGAAATATTTTTCATTATTACAGTTGTCAGAGTAGTGGATGTGCAGAGCTATATTCGGTCATTTATTCCCTCTTCATTTCTGTAACAATTGTAGCATAAACTAATTATTTCCTCAGCTTGAGACGTATTGGAGTCGCGTTTGATAACTGTTTATTTTATAGACGCTTATTTGAAGCAATGACCTAAGCTTGGACATGGGATCCTCTGTAGTAGATCGGTACATCACCTTCATCCACGTATGAATAGCCCGGTGAAAAGTTAAAGCTGCCATTAATGGGATTATCTTCTGCTCCATGCCGGCACATCCCTTGCATTGCCCAGACAACAGCAGAGGTAGCCAAATACACCATAAAGCTGGAAACTTGCACCAAAACGAAGCCGTATTCGTAATAATAAGAAGAAAAGAGTTGCAGTTTCCTGCAGATTTAAATTGGCTCAGTAAATTTGACACCACGTTTAGCTTCTGAGGTGATAACGCATCAAATTACGCTGTGTGGTTATTTTTCGTGGCGTGTCAGTAAAATAGAAACTAATATTCTGTGTTGGCATTTCAGAAGATGTTTCTTCAGAGGGTTAAGCTTTCACTAGGGATTTAAAGGCTGTTGGTGTAAAAGTGACTGTTGTGTGTAATTTTTCAATTCAGGCAGACTACTATTATGGGGAATATGTTAACAACTTAATAATTTTGCTTTAGAGTTATAGATGGTAGAGTTTTAGAACATAAATAGATGCTCTATATGGAAAAAAAAATGAAATAGTACTTGAAAGTGTTCATTATCTTCATATTTCCGTAACTTAATTAGTTCCATAACTTGTTTAGCGTTCAAGCAGCATTTGCTGGATGCTTTGTCTGCACACAAAGGGGCAGTTTTTGCCCTGGAAAGCTCAGTCTTGGGGCATCAGATGTAGGATTTGATAATACAGGAAGCAGTAAACGATGACCAATTCTGTACAGTTTTAACTGTAACAGCTGGTTTAAAAAAAATGCAGGCTATTCTTTAACAGAAAGTTAGGTTTTCAATTGCACTAATAGTTTTCTTGCAAGGGATTTTGCTTTCTGTAGAAAACTGCCTTTTTGTGGTAAACCAGAAAACTTTTTTTTTTTCTCTCGTAGGGAAGAGTTCTTTGCAGGAAACCATTTTCTGACCAGCTTTAAAATGCAGAGGTAGCAAAGACCACTTACAGTTCATTTTCTCATCACTCCTTAAGGAAACTAAATGCTAAACTATCAACATTATGTGAGGTTTACTGAAAGCAGCAAAGGTCCTTGCTTTTTTATCCTTTGCTGTATCCCAGAAGAGGAAGAAAATAAAATAAAATATAAATACTAGGGTATTTTTGCCCCTGATGTTGTTATTGAGAGCTTCAGCTGATTCAGTGCTTTCCTGTCTTCTCTCCTTTGAAATTGTACTTATTGGTCCCACCTGCAGCAGCTGGCATGGAGACGGCGGCTGCCTAAAACATGTTAAAATGTGTGGGACCAGAGGAGGGGAAACAAGAGGAGGTTACGTTGGCTTTTTTTTCTGGAAAATGTGACATTTTTCCCCAGACGTCGATACAGCAAAATCTTTTCAACGGAGAAACCAGAGTTTCCATTTGGAGATGCTGCTGTAATGCCGCATGGGAGTCACCTCTGGGTTGACTCGTGTGACTTTGGTTTCTTCACCTGAATGACTTTG
The DNA here is from genome assembly GCF_036013445.1 of Caloenas nicobarica. NCBI lineage: Eukaryota > Metazoa > Chordata > Aves > Columbiformes > Columbidae > Caloenas > Caloenas nicobarica. The sequence goes on from NC_088245.1 coordinate 5,231,425, forward strand.
CCTTTTCCTTAAGCTGTGCTGTTAAACAAGAAAAATAAATTCTGTTAGGAAACCTGAGTGTGTAGAGGGCAGTGAGGAAGGAAAAAAAACAGGCACCGAAGTGCGGAGCCCGTGAGATACAGTGGTGGTGGCTCTAGAAAGCTACACTGGATTTTCATCTTTTAGACAAAAAAACAACCTCATGGTCCCAGTAATACTTTCTAGTAGCACTTAGTGTTTGCCAGATTATGTGCTTGCCCATTAAGCTTCCTTTACTGTATGTGCAACATCAACATTTATTTGTGTTAAAGCAAAACAGTGTCAGAAAGTGCTTTATGAATACAATATTATGAATATAATGGTGGGTCTCTTTGGATCGCCCTACAAATATACATCACTGCAAGACCATGTATCATTCTTAGACTCTGCCGGAGCAGCTCAAATCAATTTGTGTAGTAAATCAGTGGCCAGACTACTATTAACGTGTAAAATTTCTTGATTCCTGGCCTCTTAGCTAACCTTTAAGAACATGACAATTGTCAATTAATTGGTTTTGTTGAGGTTTTTCATGCAAAAAAAAGCGCATATTTTTCATTTTGGCAGGCGTGTGTTCAGAGGTGTCAGCCCAAACAAGCAAAATCAGAGTTATAATAGATGGATAAGCAACTTTGTTGATGTTCTTAGTTATTGGCAGTTGCTGCCACAGATTCACTTACAATGATTCAGGTATGAAGCTGCTCACCTCATCATCCAGATTGGAGGTGCATCCTCCCCGCTAATGGAGATGATAAAAAATACCTTAGCTACACACATACCATAAAATTGACTTTTCATCGTACTTGGAATGGTAAGAGTTGTGTCCATGCATTGGGTTTTTTTTGTTTCTTTTCCTGGAGCAGCACAAAGCGTGAATCAATTCCCAGAAGTTTGTCCGGTGGGATGACTCCAAGTGAAGAATTTTTTGGTACAGCATCCCTGCGCTTGGTCTGGCTGGTGCCAAAGCAACACAGCTGTGTAACTGTGGTGGAGGAATCCCATTTCACAATGTATTTATAAGACCGTAACACTTTATTTGAAGGGCAGAAGCAAAACACTTGGAATGCATTTCTTTATTCTTAACCTCAGAGTCTCAATCCACGAGCGTTTTGATGGCATGGGTTGGTTTCTTCTTTCTGGCTCTAAACAGCGGGTTTTCCCAGGTTTTAGCAATTTTTTCACTAATTCTAAATCATGTGTTTACAGGCTGCTCATGAAGCACATTTCCCTCCTCACCAAATAATAGCTTTTCATATAGCAAGGCGTAACTCTCTGGATCTTCACCTCCAGCGTAATGCGAGTATGTTTTTTGGAGTGCTCAGCACATCAAAATTCAACCCAGCTGTGTTTATTTCAACGTGTGATCTTGTACACACATGAGGACATTCAGACGTAGCCGGTGCCTTCATTCGAATTTCGCATCGCGCTCTCAAATAATCTGCCATGTCTGAACAGCTGATCAATAGCAGGTCGGTCCCTTCCTTAGGAGGAAATCCAATGGAAAAATCGATTATTAACGTGATGCGGTAGAAATACAAGGATGTAAAAGGCAGGAGATCAGACTTGAGGTTTTGGTAGCTGCTTTCATTTGGTTACATAGTTCATAAATGTCCACAAATTAAATTATGTGCTTTGGTTGTAACATGAATATGGATTTAGGTATACCAAACTCCGCATGCATGGGAAACCTGGTTTTGGCCGTGGAAGAGCACAAAACATTTTGGGATGGATAGACAGCGATGTGCTGCCTGTACAGGAGAGTTTATGTTGAAATATATAAGAAAAAAAACCCAGAACAAAGTAATTTCAGCTGCAAAGTGTATTATCAACCTTTGTATGGTTGCTTGGCTATAATCCCATTAACTTTTCTTTTAATTGAATATAGAGGCAGATTTAAGCTCTGAAATTTAGGTCTAAATGTTAAAAAAAAAAAAAAAAAAAATCAAAATTACTCCTGTTGAGGGATTTGGTTCAGGATCCTCCTTAAACATGGATGGGAATATTCACACTGGCTAATACAGGCTAACACAGATATCCAACTTGTTTGACACCTGATTACAAATGGGAGTCAAAGATCCTTACAAAGCCACTCAACAGGCAGGCAGAGACCTCCAGGAAGATGATTCAAAATACTGGATATCTAAACGGGATGTCTAAAGAAAATTATATAAATACCTCAGATTCTCACCTATTTTCCTCCCCACCCCGTTCTTCCAACAGAGGTTTTATACCAATGCATTAGGAAAAAAAAAAGGCTCCTTCCCTCTTTTTTCACAGATTGTTTAGACCTTAAACACACCACAATCTACAAAACTGAAATTATCTAAGTTTTCATTTTTAGTGTGACTCGTCATTGCTAGAGTGAAGAACCCGGGATTAAAAAAAAGCACGTAATGTGAATTAAATGTGGCGGTGGACAGTGAGTGTTTGTGTTACAGCAACAGTATTACAGGTTCATTTCCTTTGTATATCTTACTTCAGTTTTGCAAACTAGGATGGAGTTTTTCCAGCTTTTTCTGTATACTTTTCCAGGGGCTTTTGTTTCTAAAGATGTAAATTGAAAGGGATGACATTTCCACGCAAAAAGAAGAAATGTTTATTTTAAGAACACACAAGTACCCAGTTACAATATAACTTGTTGAATCCTCGATGCCAGACTGGCTTTGCTTGGAAGATGAATGTGAATTTGAAAAGGATCCTGTCAAAGTAATTGGGCTTTACAGCTTATTCCTATTAGCCAAATCTCTGCTTCACGCTCCTCTGTTTTGTCTTTTAAGCATTGCAGTAGCAATGCTCAAGAAAAAAAAAATTACAGCCTTGGTGCGTGTGGTGAGATATTTTCATGGTTTATGTACCATTTCTAAACACTGGCCAGGCCTTCCCCTCTGCCCCCTCCCCAAAAAGAAGAAAAAAAGGAAACAAGCACCCAAAAACTTCAATACAAGCAGAGATAAGCAAAATGAGCAAGACCTCAGATGAGTTTTGGTTAGAGTTTTGTTGTTTGGTTGGGGTTTTTTTTCCCATGCTGATGTTGCTAATGGGTAGATGGAGCAGCCTGTGGCTCCTGGGAGATGTGCTGAGCTCCTGCTGGGGTTTGCTGGTCAGGATGGGGATGCTGGTCAGGATGGGGATGCTGGTCAGGATGGGGATGCTGGTCAGGATGGGAATACTGGTCAGGATGGAGATGCTGGTCCAAATGGGGATGCTGGTCGGGATGGGGATGCTGGTCGGGATGGGGATGCCGGTCAGGATGGGGATGCTGGTCAGGATGGGGATACTGGTCGGGATGGGGATGGTGGTCGGGATGGGGGTGCTGGTCGGGATGGGGTGCTGATCAGGATGGGGATGCCGGTCAGGATGGAGATGCTGGTCGGGATGGGGATACTGGTCAGGATGGGTTTGCTGGTCGGGATGAGGATGCTGATCAGGATAGGGATGCCGGTTGGGACGGGGAGGCTAAAAGTCTCGTCCGTGCTTTCGGTCCCCGGACACAGCAGAGCTTGGTGCCGACTCGATCAAGTTTTCAGCTTACGTCTAAGAGGAAACTGGTTCTTTAAAAGAGGCTACCATGTTTTCGTCATGCCTTCTTTCTCCGCCAAAGTTGTACAGCCGCAGGGAGCGAGAACATCCTCCTGCCATCTTTCCACAGGTGTTTTTATACCCACATTTCACTGTAAATTGGAAGAGCAATATAACAAGGCAAAGGGACAGTGTAAGGATCAGCTGAGCTCTACTGGTCACTTCCCGAGGGTGCTTAACCTTGCATATATTAATTTCTTTGCGCCTAACCGTTGCATATATATCTGCAGACAGTGTGCTCTTAGAAGAACTAGAAATGGGGATTAAATATTGTACTTCAGGGTGATACGGTAAAGCTGGGGGTTTCTCATGTAGCTTTGCAGAAACGTCCTGCTTTCCACAGATCTTGTACTCAGCATTTAGAGACGTTAAGATTTGCAGTCCTTTTTCTGGAATACTTTTTAATATTGGTATGCTTCTTGCATTCAGTTTTCTATATTTCAAAATGTTATGTATATGAGCAAGGGTTCATAAATATATATGTTCCTTGACGGTTTCAGTTCATGCATGTGTATATGAATATACGTCCCTCGATGGAGTTTCAGTTCTGCAGACGCAATGGATTTCTCCCTCTTTGTCAGTGGCACCATTAGCAGAGATAGAAATGGAAACTTTTTCAACTAAAACCAGCTGGGATGTCATTGATCAAGATACAGTCTAACCCAGGAAAGTGGGGTGTAAGTAGTAATTGGAGCTGTGATACAGTTGAAATGATGTTTTTCTTGCTGTTTGTTTTTAGACTATTTCGTGACCTATTCATTCATTCATTCTCTCCTTATTTTTTCCTTAAAAATATAGATTTCTTAAAGCTAAAGAGGGCTTTAGGGCTGCTTAAACAACAGATGGAAAGGCTATCACCTTGTTCTTTCAGAAAATATTTTATAATATGTTAGAAGTTCGTAGAAAGGGAAATACAACTCTCCAAGGAGTTTTCAAATCAGTGACATCTTTTTCCTCTAATGTGTTATACTTAACATTGCTGTTCAAAAGCATGGAACGAGACTTCAGAGGTTTGTGGGGGGTTTTGTGTTTGTTTTGGTTTGGGTTTTTTGTTGTGTATTGTTGGTTTTGTTTTTTTAAACACCTTCCCAAGACACTCGATTTACATTTTAAAAAGAAAACACATTATAAAGACCCTGCCGTTAACTGTACAGAAATGAGCATTTCATGATGAGTTCCAAAGGAAACAGAGTAAGTGGTTACCGAGTACTGTGGCATTTGGCATGTGTGTAGATTTAAGCAGTAAGTCAAAAAGACGCAGATAAAATATTGTCAGGGAACCAGCTTTGTTGCATCTGTTTTGGTGACAACGATCTGATTTTGAATTATTTTGACAAATTAGAAATGCAGTTTACACTAGCAAGTATTTTTCCCTTAAATTTCGCGTGCCAGGCAGACAAAACGACTTCCCTTGACTATCCTTATTCTCCATAACCAAGTTCCGGAGTCAGCTCCGGAAACTAATTTACTTTCCTTTCTAAAACTCATTTTAAAGACAAAAACTAAAGTGTATTAAATATTTACATGTCATCAGTCACCGTAATTACCATAACGTTTATATTCTGTTTGCAGAGGGTAGGGAGGTGGTCATGCAACATCAAGAGGCAGTTGATATTTAGGAGACAACTTCTATCGTAGCGTGATCACTGGGAGAGTACTTTGAGGCAAGGAAATACTTTTTTCCAATCAAATGAATTTTATTAGAAGATTCAATCATCGATCCTGCCTTGCAGTCCTCCTTTCTCAGTTGGCTGCATGGATGTTATTAATTTTCACTACATGTTAACTCAGATTTTCCCAGTTTCTTCATTCTGTAATTCTTTCCATTTTCTCCATCGTCCCAAGTACTTCTTCCCAGCATATGCCCATCGTTTTTATATGCCTATCGTTTATATCTTCTTTGTAGGAAGGTAGTATTAAAGGAGTATTATAGCAGCCCCTAGTAAATGTGGAGTCTGCGTGTATTGATTACGCGGGATTAGTGATTTTAGATGTGTTTACACATAAAAATAGTTGTTGGACATCTTTGGCCAGTTGACCTCACTGCTGATCAGTCTCCCATTGGATTTCTAGTATTAAAAGCTCCATAACAAATTCGGAAACTTTCTTTTTTGTTAATCAATATTCTGGAAACAGAGGAAAAGTTCTTACATTTCTTTCTCAATTTTTGAAGGATCCTCTGCGATTCCTCCTGTGTAACACACCAAAGCCACATCCATTCCTAGAGCGGTGTTTGGATTCTGTGTATCGTGACAGTACTTTACCCCAGCTATTCAGACAGAGAATGGAGCACCAAATTTTAGTTTATGTGGTTCATAATCTATCAGACTTGATGTATGAAAAAGCTATTTTAATTGGAAAAAAATTGTAGCAATCCAAAAAGTGTTTGTGTCCATGAGAAGTTTGACAGTAACACCTGGGCAGTGAACAGCTTGAAGAAATTTGAAAAGGTCCAAATTGTTTCTTGTTAAAGCTGAACTATAGTCTTTATTTTTTTAATGCATACACACGTGTCACAGCTGTGCTTCAGCTTTTAGCTTCACCCTCAAAAGATGCATCTCAGCTTCAGGCCAGGAAAACTATTATTTTGTGTGTGCTCGTTTCCAGACAGAAATCACGCGTACAGCATCTTGGTTTTGTGCTGAGGGAATCCCAGATCATCTGAAATGTCACACCTGCAAAATTCTGCATGAAGATACAGTAGAGCCATCTCTTGTGGATGGGAACAGGTAGACGATTCACAGCCCTTTGCCTAAACTTTGTCCTCCCGCACGATGGCACAAAGGACTTTTGTCTCATACGCCCCCACGTTGTGAAAATTGCAGTGACAAATTTAACATCCGAGCAGAGTAAGAAAGCTGCTTTATTTTTGCCTTGTTTGCAATCCCTTCGCTCCTACACAGCTGCATCAAGCTCCACCGCAGATGTCTTAAAAGGATGAAGAGGAGATTGGAAATCCCATTAGGGAAGCAGAAAGGTTTCCGAGCACTCCACATCTGCCAAAAAAATTAAATATTTCAGCCCATCCCTTAGGACTGCAAAGGTAACACTACGTCCTGTGGTACAGAGACACTTGTACCGTGAGTTGCTTTTTTTCCACTTACTGTGACTATGAAGTAGTAAGAGATTTTGGCCATAGGACACGCAGAGCCATGAGACCAGATAATTGGCATTTAACAGTATCACCACGGTCATGTAAAATTTTGGGGTTTTTTGTCATCGCTCAAGAGAGTTGTTTAGTTAATTTTGTTGATGGTGGCAGTTAGAATAAACGTGCTAATGTTTCAAAAAGCGTAATAATGCATTGTTTTGATGGGGAAACAGAGCTCCAGAGGAAATGATGGTTTGATTTTGTGCATGTTTTCTACAGTAAACATTTTTGGCATTCCTTTTTTTAATTTTTTTTTTTCATACTTTATTTTTCCTGCTTGGTTTAATGCAGCATAACCTCCTCTAAATTTAGTGGGAAGTGTAAATGTATGTAATGCTTTTTCTGTGGTTAGAAAATGCATGTAGCATTAAGTTATTAAAGCTTGACTTTAAACTATGTCTTGGGCTAATGATTTTACAGTATAATTGCTTTAGTTAATTTGAAGGCAGGTATACATACAGCTTATTCCATTTTGGCACTATACAGTTTGCCATTGGTATTATACCTCATTTTTTATATGATTTACATAATTTGTGAAACAGATTTAATATTTTGTGTGTGAGCTAATTAGTTTCTGGTTTAGAGCCTTCATTGTGTGTTCATTGGGTTTCGAACACCTTTTACAGTAGCACAGAAGGTCATTGTTGGATCTAAATTCTTCGTAGAGCAATCAATCCCCTTTTAATAAAATAAGTTGCGTAATTTTCAGCGTAATTAGACTGGGTTACACAGAACTATTTTCAGCAGTAAATTTGCTGAATTGGAAGAAATATGGTGGTGACGTGTTAATTACTGTGCTGTGTTATGGTATAGTGAGAGATTACCGGACTTTAGATGAGCACAATTTTATATGCGCCTCTCAGGAGCTCTTAAAGGGTGTCCGGCTTTTCCTGGTAGAGGGGAAAAATAAAAAGGAACATTTCTAGTAGGATTAAAAAATCTTTCTGCATAACTTTCAGAAGATTCAGCGTTAATATCTCGCTCACATTTGTTAGTTGGCAGCAACACCAACACTTGCCAAGCGCCGAGCTCTTCGGCAGGTGACGGCGACGTTGGGCGGCTGAAATAAATGTCCCTTGTCCCATTCCAGGGGACACGGCGGAGAAACGGAGCCTCTCCGTGCACAATAAGCATCTCACAGTCACATCACACGCCAGCCCCAAAAAAACCCGAAAAAGCTCTTTTCCTCTGGTATGTGATTCCTACACGAGGGCACACGCTGGCTGTTTTCCTCTCCAAGGAATTGTTTTCTTGGCTGCCGCCATCCCGGGTTTAGCAGTTCCGTGCAGCTTTCACGGCTCCTGGCTTATTAGAAGTCTAAACAGTCTCCTGTAGCCTTTGTGTCAAAATGAGTGAAAGCTTTGGAAAGCATTTTGGGATTCATCGAGCGGGAAAAGGAGTTGCTCAAAAGTCAGACCCAGCAGAAGGGCTCATTTCACAAGTCCAAAATGGACAGTAACGATTCCTTTCTCAAAGTTTTTTGCATCCATTCCTTGTGCTAACTCAGTCTCTCAACTTAGATTATTTCTTGTACACAAATTATTTCTAATCTGGATTTTACTTGTCTGTTTCTACCCCCTTTTTTTTTTTAACCTGTGTGGCTCACACATGCGTGCTTAATGCTTTTTTTGCTTGGTAAAGTAGGTGCACTTAGTATAGAGATAAAGTTAGTGAGACAGAACCAGAACACAGTGCAGGTATTTCCCTTCCCTCTGTGTGCTGTTAGAAACTGGTTCTGGGATTAAAAAAATCAGAATTCTATCAGCCACAATGCAAATCTGTATCTCATGGCACAGTTGCTCTAAGTTGTACTCTGGATCTGCTAGACGCATTTTGTATTAGAAGCAAATATTAACGTTTGCTTTTGTGCTCTTTGCATCTGATTCCAGTTACCAGTGCACATAAACAGTCCCTTACACAGACATTGCCATAGATGTATTTTGGTTATTTCTAAGAACCTTGAAGGAAGGCTGTGTTTTTCTGACATATTTACATGTATACATAGCTATAAAAAAAAATTTAAAAGTTGACTTTTTATTGTTGTATTTGCAGCCGTTCTTGCTCAGCATAGAGTTGTTAGACCCTTGCAATACAATTATACTACTGGAAGCCTTTAAGGCATTTATTTCAGGGTGGGAAGACTGTTTCTCCTGCTTTAAACAATTAGATGAAGTGTAATCTCACTTTCTTCCTGTGGAATGCCACATTTTTATTGCTATCATTTATCAGCTGCAAGATGTAAATAAGATGTAAGCTTAGGAGCCTGGCTCAAATAAAACCAGATTGTATTGATTCTCATGTGGTACACAATGAAATGGAAAATCATCCGACGTCCGTTCAGCGTTCATCGAAGCAATTTTTAAGTAATAAAGGCTGAATGCATACGACATAAATTCCTTATCTTGTTTGCTCGATATATGTATGCAGTTTGAAAGTCAGCAACCTGATAAAAATCACAGCTAATTGCATGAGGTAGCACCTATTATTTTCATTATAGGTTTAAAACGTGCGATGTCGTGGCTCAGTCTAAAAGCAGCTTCAAATTATGCAGAAACTTTGGAGATGTGCCTACAACTTATTGATGGACGCTTAATGACAGGGGCTGGAAAAAAAAACACCCAGAACTTTCACATCACTGACAGCAAACGAAACGGAGTGAAAAACCCAGGTTTTGTCCATGAAGCAAGTTAATGATTTTTTTTTTTTTTTTTAAGGAAAAAAAAAACCTTTCCCCATCCCCCTGCACTGCTAGGGAGACAAGACGGCTGCTGATTTCTTAAAGCCTTAAAGTTAAATGACCTCCCAGCTGAACCCGACTTTAATGTAAACATTTTCTGGAGATGGTTCGTAGCAGGGCCAGCAAATCTGGAGAATATTAGTGGCGCTGTGTTTGCGGGAAGCAGGAATCCCTTGGTAATTCGCAGGAGCTCTTTTCCAGGCCAAGGCAGCCTGAGACACAGTTGTGTTTTCAGTTTTGCAGGGTTCGTTGGTAATGCCCTGTGTATCTTTTTAAAATGTAATTAGTAAAACACATAATTAGTTTTTGCTTTGAAGTCGAGGGGTTTTTTTGTTGGTTTTTTTTTTTTTTTTTTTACTTGCTTTCGTTGCGTTAAAACTCTTTATCTTCCCTCACTGTAGGTAAATAATAAGATACCATAATATTCATGTTGCTTTAGTTGTCGGTGTTTTGGTGTTGGTATATGAATCTAAACAGAAGAAATTAGAGCAGGGCTTTCTCCAGATCGCTCTCTTTGCCGGAATATTAAGTTCCTTCTAATGATCCGTGCTTAAGCGAAGTGTGCGGCTGCTGACTTGACCCTGATATTTTAAAGTTTAATGCTTTTTTGGTAATTCTTAGCAATTTCAGGATCTTCTTGTGTGCCCATTCTGTACAGCATGAGCTGGTTGCAACATCTGCGTGATGCCTGATCACGTCAAGTATTTTGCAGGTAGCAACTTGGGGCTGAATTCCTAATTTTTCCTTAACTGCATGCCTTTTTTTTTTTTTTTTTAGTATATATTGTGTTTATCATAAGCTTGAACAGCTGTTGTAATGACATGCTGAAATGGGATATAATACTTAACACTTCTTGCTTTTCGTCTTCAAAACACTTTTCACGCATCAGTTGATCTCCCCAGTGTCCCAGTCTGCCCAGTATTTGCAGTGGGGTGGGTGCACTGGTGAGCAGGAGGCCGACCAGTCACTTGTGCTTATTACACCCTCGCACATGCTCTGTGGTGTGTTACACTGACTATAAAAATATTAATTTTACTTGCACAAAAAAACCCTTTTTACCCATAAGAAACCTCTGCCTGTTATAGGCAGTTGATTGCTGTCACTGCGCGATGCATGTTAATCTGTACTCCAAAAATGTGGCTTAATCTGTTGAAGAAAGGTGAAGAAACTGGACAGAATAGACAGATTGATGGAAATAAACTGTGTGTATAGTTGATTTTTTTTTTTCCCGTGCAAAAAAATACAGCAAAACTGCTTTTTCAATTCGGAAGGAAACTTTACAATTCTTCTATTAAGGAGTGTGTGAAATCCGGGTTTCACTTTCAGCACAGAGGTGAAAAACACCCTTTTAGATCTTTCATTTATATTGAGCAAACTTGCAGAAAGGAAGAAAAAAGAAAAACAGAAAGTTGCAGGCTGATGTTTTCCTCTTATATATTTTTTTTTATTTCAGCAGGATGAACTGTTGCCAAAACTCCCATGAACAGCACAAAAACTTTTGCAGAGTTAGAGCAGAACCCGGCAGGACATTACCAGCATTTGCTGGTTTTCCTTGATGAGTTGCATCAATTAATTGTTCTTTTATTGCCCTTCTACCCCAACTGTCTCCAGTCTTCAGCTCTGACATGCATTTTCTGGACCAAGGATGCTCTTAATTTATCTTTTTTATAGGCTGTAGGTGCCCTGAACATGCTGGACACTCTGTTGGAGCATGTGCGACTTCCTCAAATATAAATAATAATGTAAAGCGTTTAGGTTATTACATAATAATTTGATTGACGTTTCTCACAGTATTTTTTTCAGGTTTTGATCGCAGTTATCTTTAATTGGTGTTAAAATTGGCTGTTGTGTATGTTTGTTGTCATGGCTTGTTTAATACCCCGTGTTTGCAGTTGTCCTAGTTTTACCATCTTGAAAGATGGTTTCTATTTAGTTCCCTTAATGCTTTCCACAGTTTGTTTTTAAAACCCACAAATTTAGCTGAAGTGTTTGTTTTTTTACTTAAGAATGTTAACTTTAGAAATAAAATATTTCCTGTTTATCAGCAAAAGTGTTTCTTCCCACTTGCTGGCATGATTTCGAAGATGGATTTTTTTATTTCCTTCTCTTACGCCGCCTTTCTTTCTTGTGCTAAACATAATAAACCTCGAGCAATGATAAAGCTTATTTAACCCAAATATACCTGCCTCACCTCAAATAAATACAAAATAAATTGGGCAAAAGAAAGAGATAATATTTTTGAATCAGTACACAAACATTGCTCTCTGTAAGATGCTCATTGTACTGCAATAAATGGGGAAAATATATTGAATTTATGCACACATGATTGACTTTTCATACAGTGAACCCAGGTTAAACATCTTGAATATGGAATATGAATAGAGCTAACATTTTCATATGAAGCAATAATGAAAATGAACAGAGCTCCATTTCGACTGATAGCAAAGAACATTTGATACTCCAAGGCATAAAATGTGTTTAGTACTTGGGTTTTGTTAAGCCTGACAGAAGCCAGGAAATGGGACGGTACAACCGCTGCATAAAGGCTCCTTCTATGCCCGATGACAGGCTCGAGGATGTCACTGAGTAAAAACAATAACGCCGGCCGACTGCTCCTTGTTCCCCGCGGTAAGAGGAGAAGGTTTTTCATGGCTGTGCGTCCTCAATGGCTTCGTGTCTGCAAACATTGGGCACTGGGACGCGGGTTTTGTTCCCTGGCGCCAGGTAGAGAAGGGGAGAGAACAGCTTCTTTCGGTTGATTTTACAGGGTGGATAATGCATGTGATTTTTTTTGTCTTTGTTTTGTTCTATAATAGCCCTGCATGGAATGGGTTTTAGTCCAGATAATAGGAAGGATAAACCCGTGATTTCGTCAAGGTGCAGGGCTTGCAAACCAGCTGCGGTTTAAATGCACTAAAATCACAGAATCACAGAATGTCAGGGGTTGGAAGGGACCTCGAAAGCTCATCCAGTCCAATCCCCCCACCGGAGCAGGAACACCCAGATGAGGTTACACAGGAAGGTGTCCAGGTGGGTTTGAATGTCTGCAGAGAAGGAGACTCCACAACCCCCCTGGGCAGCCTGGTCCACGCTCCATCACCCTCACTGAGAAGTTTCTTCTCATATTTAAGTGGAACCTCCTGTGTTCCAGTTTGCACCCATTGCCCCTTGTCCTATCATTGGTTGTCACCAAGAAGAGCCTGGCTCCATCCTCCTGACACCCTTTACATATTTATAAACATTAATGAGGTCACCCCTCAGTCTCTTCTTCTCCAAGCTAAAGAGCCCCAGCTCCCTCAGCCTTTCCTCACACAGGAGATGCTCCACTCCCTTCATCATCTTCATGGCTCTGCGCTGGACTCTCTCAAATTACTCTCTCTGGGTTCCTAACCATGGTGGTCCTCTCTTCTCCACCATGGCAGCATCTTCTAGTCCAGCCGCTCCGACAGAGGGTAACAAATCTGCATTTCAGGAGCTTTTTCCCTGCGGTAATTTCAGTCCCTGATGAGCTTTACTTGTTGAGGCTGTGCGTGTTACCGCTTGACAGGCAGAAAAATCAGAAGTCAAAACATGCAGGTCTTGCACAAACTGCCCGAAACTTTCTTTATATTCCCTGTCCACCACCCAGCCCTTTTACTTTCAGCAGAAGCTCAAGTTGCTTTTCTCTTGCAGCCCTATAAATGCACTTGTTTACTTAGTTATAACCCTATAAATGCTCTTGTTTACTTAGTTGTAACCCTATAAATGCTCTTGTTTAACATGGACCGTGTTTGAAGAGTTGACCTCTTATTAGTTTTCAGTGTTTTAAATTAAAAGTTTAAAGGTACCTAAAAATCAGCCTGAAGAAAAACTTGGCCTGGCAGTTAAGGTTTGACATCTGAGTCTCTCCAGCTCCTGTGTACACTCAAGGAAACTTTCCTGAAGAGTCACACAAGGGAGAAATTAGTTTGATTGGCGAATACACAGCCCGTATAGCCCTGAAGGAAAGCTTGGCTTCCTGACAATTAAAATAGGCTCTTAATTGATCCTGTGCTAACCCAGAATGGGAGCTTTTTGCGTTCTTTCAAGGAGATGGAGATGAAAACTAACAAGGACACCTGTTGGCTTCCAAGCTTCCAGTGTTTTCAGACGATGTCTGCTGAAAGGGTGTTGCGATGCTTATGGTTTAACCATCATGAAGATGATTTACATTAGCAGCTTAAATATATAGAACTTCCTAGTGATATCATAACTAAAACTGTACTTGAATTCCTGACGACTGACCTAAAATATTGTGTATTTTAAATACAAATGCCACATCAGCATCCAGGAGAGTTAAGGAGCCACTGGAGGGGCGGCCTCTTCTGCACTAGCCTAAAGGTGACTCATTGTACCGTTCTTCAACTTCATCAGCTTCAGCCAGTGTAAGTTGAAGGTCTTGGACCACTTACCATTGCAGTTCCTGTTTTTTGTGCTGTGGATCCTGTTAAATGCATTTTTAACAGGTTTCTCTGCGCATCTTGCAAGTTTGTTATTGTGAATAGAGTCCTTAATTCAAGAGCCCTTTGAATTTGTGTCGAACCTTGCGCTGATCCAGCAAAGAGTCTTCTTGTAGCATTTAATCTCAGTTTGTTTACTGGTGAAATGGGTGTTTTAACAGCTTAGTGTGATGTAATCCTTAAAAAATGCACTTAATACTCCAGTATATCCTGCAAATAAATAGGATATTATGTATAGAGAACTTGGTGCTGTGTGGTAGGACAACGATATATACTAAATTTTCTGGACATAGAGGACAGAGAAGGGACAGTATAGTTGTGTTTCTTGAGCTTCGTGTGAGAATAAAACCTTTTAGTCTACCAGGGAAGATACTGTACCTCACTTAGAAAGGCATTTGAAAGCCCACACAGACTGTTGGAGCTGTATTTTCCAAACCAAAGAATTAAGTGAGACAAAATGGCAAAGGGAGAAGGCAACCAAAGATTTTTGTCTTCCCATCCTTAAAATGATCGTTGTTGCCTGCGGCTGTAAAACTGTTTTGTTGCCTTGTCCGACTGGAGCCCTGAGCTCTCCTGGTGCAGCACCGGCCTCGCTTTGCCAATTCTTCGTGTCGAGAGGAAGATGAAGAACAGTTTTGCAATTAGTGCAGTAGACTGGGATTCGGAAGACTGGGGTCAGACTTGCTTTATGACCTTAGGTTGGTCACTTCCTCCATAAATCAGTATTATTACAGTAATATTTCCTGTCCTTCATCTTAGGTATGTCTTCCCTATTTGATTTGTAAACTGTTCTAACTGAGGGCTTTTCAGGTTAAGTCTGGACAGCATCTACCACAATGGAGTTCTGTTGTTAGCTGGGCTCTCCAAGATGCTTCTTTAATAAAAACAATCATAAATTCAAAGCTACTATTATGTTACATCATTCTTTTAAACATTGAGACGTGAGGTTATACTTGTTAAGCTCAAAAAAGTCAGGAAATACCAGTGGTAAGGTTGGACTTAGAATCTTAGCATGTCATTGCACGAGTGTGTTACAGTCACAACTTATTTCTGAAGTGCACAGTATCATTAGGGACATGGTTTAGTGCTAGAGTTAGGTTAGGTTATGGTTTGACTCGATGATCCTGAGGGTCTCTTCCAACTGAAATGATTCTTTGATTAATATTTGACTTTTCAGAACTCTGGAAACAGGAAAGGATGCAGCAAGATGTTGTGCACTCCAAGCCAGAGCTTGATTTGACAAATCCTGATCTACAAAACTACAAGATAGTAGTTTTTGCCTGATATTTACATCTGGGCAGCTAATATTTAATTTGATCATTGGTATATAGTTCGGTAGGCACTCATCATTGTGTATGTATGAGATTCTTTTCTGCTTTAATTTTATTCACTTGTAATATTATACTTTACACTGAATATTTCAAAATCCAGAGGAGTATTTTAGAAGAACAGCAAAATTTTAAGCAGTGTATGTCATGTGAATGGATCTACCACTGGAGCCCAGTACAGGCTGTCTGTGTACGCCCAGTTTGTCCAGTGCTTCCCAGTTTAAAGCCGACTGTGCCTTTGCAGCCCGACCTGTGTGCGCAGGAAATCCCGGCTTATTTCTAAGCCAGACCTAGGAAAAGAAAGCAACAGGAATGAGATGCCTTTGCCAGGGCACGTCATTCAGCCTGCTCTGATTTTCCAAGTATTCCCCAGATGTGCTGCTGTAGAATAGTGGGCAGCAGATTGATTTTTCTGTTCTGGCAGAACATCCACAACCAGCAGAGCATCACTTGGGCTCATCTGCGTGGCCAAAGATGTAGAACTCGACTCAAAGTGCTTCCAGTCTTGTAGGAGTTATCAGGCATCCCTGTTGCTGTCTCACAGTGGTTGTATGTGAAATTTTTTGAGTATTTAAAAGAAAAAATATATATGTTGGATTAAGTTTGGCTGCACACTAGCAGATTGGTCTGTTCTGTGTATGAGTTGTACCGTACATCAAAACTTGCATGGCTGGGGAAGGGGGTTTTACTGCTGTAGGAAAATCCATGAGTAGAAGGTTGAGGTCTGGAAGATGCTGTCCTAGATCATTCCTGCAGAGTCCAGTTTTGTTCACTTTTGCTTGATAAGGAGCGAGGCAAAGATCTAAAAGCCCTGACTTGTTGAAGTAGGAAACCTCATTTGTGCTTGTGGAAGCAGAGCCAATTATTTCACATATGTGTCTGGTACAACACAGCTTCTTGGAGGATGGTGTCCCTCTCTTTCTCGTTGCTTTTACAACTAAGTAAATTCTTGCCTTTGTTATTTTATACTTTATGGAGTTTACGTGAGTGGCTTCAATGACACCATACCTAGTTTCCACCAAAAAACTCCAAAGCATCACTAAGAGAGGTTGCTCAAGTGGTTTCCACCTCTGCTCTGTCACCGTGGGGCAGCAGAACTGCAGTTACTTTAGTTCTACTTTCCCATAATTTGAGCAGGAGTGAACAATATGTCCTAAACTTTTTTTTTTAAGGCTACGACAAGCTAGACCTGATAAATTTTAGCATCATAGGGAAAGCTATAGCCTGCTGAAAATGGGGATTATAATTAAAATGTGTAGGCACCCTGAGTTATAGTTGTTGTGAGTGTTCCAGCCATAGTAATAATTGAAGACCTGTTAATAATTGTATATGTTCTTTTCTAGCTTGGCCTTGAGCTTAGGCAGGACTTCAGTTTCAAGATAATTTTCTTGTCCTCAAAAGTTAAATTGCTTTCTTTAATATAAAGCATACAATAAGGAGTGCAATTGAAAAACGGCATGCCTACTGAACCTGCTCTTTCAGCATCAGACTCCACTTGTTCGGAGCAGATCCAGAGGAACAAACACTCTTTTATTATTAGATGATAAATCCCCGATGCCATATCACTGTTTTGGCTTTCAACCTTATTGAACTTTCAAGAGAAATGCCTCTGTTTATAACATGAACTGCCCAGTAGCATCCAAGTATCTGTCACTGTACTGTGGACTTGAATTTTTATTTCTAAAGTGTACAGTGTGCTGTGTTGTTGATAGCAGGTCTGATGCTGGACGACTGGGGTCTGGCTTCTATCCTGATGAAAAGCTGTAGAATGAGATGTGGGGTTTAGCATTTTTATTACAGAACTTTGATTGCAAGTTAAAACTTGTAATAGGTTTTAACTAAAGGAATCGGCAAATTAAGGTAGGTTCTTCTGAGTGCCTAACAAATAAAAAATATTATTTCTGCTGAAAGTTGTCAGGATTGTTATTCCTAAATTACCAAAGTGCTGTTGAGAATTTGACCCTGAGTTCAAAAATATCTATGCTGAAGGCAAAACCCCATGCACTTTAGAAAGTTTTATTTACTACCACATAGAAAAATCTAAATAAATACTAATATCGGGCTTTGTTAAATGCAGAAAGTCCGTTGGAATGGAAAAGCAATTTGCATTTCTGCATGCGTACATATACGCGTGTTTGACGAATTGCGTTTCCACATTTGACTTTTAATTCACCACTTTCACATAGGTGCTGCAGTCTCTAAAACTGGGGAAACTGAGGCAAGGCTCTGAATGTATTTTGCAGGCAACTTAGTTTAGAGGCAGCTGTGGCGAAGCAAAGGTAAAAATTGAAATTCACTGGCTGCTGGATCGGTGTCTTAGGTGCAGGTTTGCCTGTGAAATTTGCTTCCGAATCATTTGCTTTGAGATACCCAGCACGTTGCTTCAGCAGGAATCTTTGCTTTTGACACAGCAGTGGGGTTTTATGCCAAGAAACATTTTAATAATGTCCATATCTTAGCCTGCAGTACAGTAACTTGTTTAAAATTCGGTAAGGTCTCAGCTGCAACAGCCAACTACCAAAAACTTTCTTCTCATGGGAGCTTTCTACCGAGTTCCAGCACGTAGTCAAGGTCTGGTATTCGTAATGCCAAGAAATGTCATTAAAAGACTTTATAAGCTCTCAGGCTTTAAGCAATGTTTTCTGCTGCAGAGTATCAAATTGATAGTCAACCATAATTTGGTTTTTAAGTTTGTCTGTTGAGTGAGTACCAATTTGTATAGATAATATATTGTGTGTTGAAGTGAGTGCTCCACTTTTGTACGTTCTCTTCCATTAAGAAGATGAGACCTCGGATAACTGGGAGTTTCAGATAATGTGGAATCAAATACGTTAGTAAGTCACACCGTAACAAATCAGCACAATGACTATTTTATGTTTGAAGTGGAGATCGTGTTTGGAATGCCTGTAAATGCCCTGTTGGAAAAATCAATTCTGAGCATCCCCTTTCTCCACATTTTGATTCATTTTACCTCGAATGTATTTTGACGCTGAAAGTTTCAGGGCTCTCACGTGCAAGGTTTAACTCTCTTGGCTTTTTTAAGGTTAAGCCAGATTTATACCAGGGTAGCTGGGAACACTGTGTGCTTTTGAAGGGCACATTAACTAGTGCTTGATTACTGTATTTGACTGGTAAAGCAGCATAAGAAAAGCATGCACAGAAGACGTCTGAAGAATAAATTAAACAACATATCACGCTTTTGGTTTCCTCAAGACATCTCACTAGACCTCGATATTTTTGGACGTCTCCACTTTTTTGGGAGACTTGTACCATGTAGGTCAATAAGCACAGTAGGGTTGACAGAACTTGTTTCATTTGGGGCAAGCAAATGAATAAATAAAGCTTCCTGGTTCATTCAGGGAGCTCGGTGGAAAATATCAATAATCTCCATTTGATAGAGGGTGGGAATAAGGGGCAGAGCTGTGTCTTGTCAAGCGCCGCCGAGCTGGTCACCAGCAGAGCAAGGCCTTCAAATCTGCTTGAAATGGGAAAGTCGATGAGAGAAAGAGATATGGGACAGTTATTCCAACCCACCACATCGGAGGAAGAGGTTTAATAGAGAGACGTAACGTGTTGCTTAGTTTGATTTATTTATTTCCCTCCTTCTGCTGTATTCCACGTTAGATAGTCTTTGCCCTGGTTGCAACAAGCTTTTGCGTTTTCTGAAGGGATATATTGGTAGCATTGTGAAAATGTGACTGTGACCTATTTAGATGGGTTAGAGTGGAGTACAAATCTCTGCACTAGGAAGCAAGTATCATTTTCCAGCTGGGCAGAAAATCACATTTCTTCTGTAATAGAACACAAGAGCTCATTGAACATCGGAGTGGAGTGGCTGAGCCGTTGAGCTCCGCCGGGGGAATGAAGTCGCCACTTAAATATTCCATCAGATAGCAGAAATCCTGGGAGTCCAAAGAACAGAATTACTGGCTTCGGCAGATGACCAAAAAGTTCTTCTTTTTCTCAGGAGGGACTGCTTGGCTGTGGCAGAGGATTGTTTTTAGAGGAGCTGCAAGATGCTTTTTGTGTGTGTTCTCCTTGCTAGTTGTCAAGGGCTGGAAATAAAGAGGGAAGTATTAAACATAGGCATAACCCTGGGCTGGCAAGAAGACAATGTTCAGAGATTCATGCACATTTAAATGAGACTGTCTTAGAAATGGGAGCTTTTGAACCAAAGGCTTCTGTTTCTTAAAAAATCAACCATTTGACCTAAATGCTTAAAAGTTGTGGGGGGGACTACTCTAAATTATTAAGGGTGGGACAGTCTAATATTCGTATTGATAAATGTTGCAGCCAGGAGCAGACAGTTTGTAGGAAGAGGTAATATCTCCTCTTAGACTTACTGTTGGGTCAGGAAAAAAAAATACCAAACACAAAAAACTTTCAAACACAAAAGCCGCTGTCCTGAAGAATAGCTTGTGCATCCAGAACTACATCTGTTTTTTCCATCTCTTCTTACTAGTCTAATAGGAGATTGCAACCCCTTATCACCCTAGACTTTGCTGCCTTTCCTCAAGAAACGCTTATAGGTGATGGATATTTTAAAATTTATTTAAAGAAACTTCATAAATTCACATCGTAATAAAAATATTAACGTGCAAGACACTGAATTTGGGCGCTGTCACATCATTAGGGTTGTGCAGGTGCTCTGAAGTCCATCACGGTTATTAAATTCCATTATGTGACATCGGCAAATCTTATCTTGGCCTCATGCTAGCATCACAGCAATGAACTTGTTGAATTCCCTTAAGTTATGGAAATATCTAGTGTCAAACCTAAACTCTGTGTTACAAGTTTTGACACAACTCCGTTTCTACCAATGGGGAACATATATTATTTTCTATCCTTCAAAGCTGCTCTTCTGTAGAGATAACATTGGCAAGGATGGCTGCGAAGATAGGCGCTCACTCAGCAGAGGAACATTTCTGTATTACTCACAAAGATAAGGTGGTATTAAGAACTTCCTTGGAGTTCTTACCAAAAATCAATTCTATCTTTTGTAGTCTCCAGAGATCATTCATTCCTCTCCCCATCCTAATCCGCACTGGGAGGGGAGGGTGGAGAAGGATGTGGTGCAAAAAGTGGATGTTACAATCTCGCTGTCCTTTTGCGATTTCTTTTAAAATTAAAAGCTGTGCCTCTTCTGAATGGGGCATCAGCCACAAAGTGATGGTCATTCCCAAATCGGTCATAGCCCAGTGACCAAAGTAACTCACGTATTTCAAGGAATTAAACAGCTCTTTCTGCCAGAAGAAACTCCATATAGTTTCTTTCAGTGGCAGGAGAAGGTTCTCTCTCCTAAGGACAGATGAACAAACACCATTGACTTTTTTTTCAAGGTATCTCCTCTAATCCAAGAAGTGACAGATGGACTTTTTCTCCTTCTGTATAAAAAATATCTGATTAGCCAGATTACACCTTCTCTTAAGCAAAAGTTGAACTGGTAGGTTCAGTGTTAGATTCCCAAGCTCACCCTGTACTTCTGATTTTCAGCTCTGTCACCCGTATTTTGTGTAACAGTGACCATGTGTAAGTATGTTTCCCTTTTCTGAGCCCTGTTTTTTCCTGTCTAAGATGAGGTCCCTGATTTTGTTTGTACAAATTCTTTGCCATTTGTGGAAGAAGAGCCTGTAAAAATACGTGGTCATGCCACGAGCAGGTTGTCCTGAAATATCTGGTCTTGGAAACAGAAAATTCCCAAAACAGTGGCTTGGCAAGAATATTATTCCTGAGCAGGAATAAATTTAGGCTTTTATTCTGAATCAGGTATCTTGTGTCTTTAAAAACCTGCTATTCTTGAGCAATCACAGAGCTTATTTGTCATATTACTTATGATAAATGGTATTTTTTGCCACTCTGTCATTCAGCACGTCTAGTATATGTCAAGGGTAATATTCTCTTGCAATGGTGTAGTGTATTGGAAATAATATATTTACAGTTTCCCAGGTGTCCTGACTGAAATTGTTACCTGTCTCTTCTCTTCCCGGTTACTTATACTTTTGGCCATAAGTAACTATTTTTTTTTCTTTTCTAATTTGCAGAAGACATAGATGCAGGTCCAGACAACATCTTTCTTACTTAGAGGATTAAGAAGGTGTTCTTGTTCTTGCTCACAAATTTTGTGGTTAGATTTCTTTCTCCTCATAAGGCAGTTAGATTTTATTTTTAAAAACAGCTTTCTGTGCACATAGCTGAGTAAATCTTAGATTTGTGTAGGAAACCTTCGATAACCAGAGCACAAGATATTTATCCCACGGTAGCAGATGTATTTTAGAGACCCATAAAGAATTTATGGCAAAAGGAAGCAAGCAGTTATTGTATTAAAATCCCTAATGCTTTATTTTTCTTGTTACTTCATCCCACAGTTCTGGAGGTCATTTTGATTGAACTTAATGAGTTCCTGGGTGTACACAGAGTACACCAGCGTTTTCTGTTTGTTTCCATAGCCCAGAAATGGTGGAGGAGGGGGCAGAAGCTCAGAAATGAAACAGGAATTTGATGTCTGCTGGGGTCTTATCAAGCACTTGGAATAAACTGAAATATTTGCCGATTCGAAATTCTTTGTTAAAGGCTCTTTAGTTCCCTGCGAAAGAAGAGGTGGCCCGTCCTTTTTGTACATTTCAGTGATATTTCATCTTTGAGGAGGAGGATTTTTAGACATTATCTGAAGTTCTGCTGTCTGTATTTCAGCTCAGAGCAGTGACAGTTTTTGGTGGGACAGAGAGAGAAAAGGGTTTTCCTTTTCCTGCTTTATTAGGGCATAATATGGTGTAGGCAGGGGGAAACAAAATAAAATTTAGAATGTAAATTGAGGAGTGATTTCTGCTGAGTCAAAGATGCCATTCAGGAAAAAGAAATAAATCTCCTGCCCCAGTTGGAGAAAGAATCCTCTGTCCTACTGCAGAGGTCTGAATAAGTCTTGCCCTGAAGTTTCTGCATCTGCAGCAAGAGGCTGAATCGGTACCCAACTGTTCATATCTACCCTTAAGAGAAGATGAAGGACATCCCATTTCACCTGAAAGGGCTCACAGGTCTAGTAAAATACAAAAAAACAAAGTTAGCAACAGAAATACCATATGTATACTGTGATATACCAGCCTTGAACGTTGTGTTTTCGTCATGTGCCGTTCTTTGAAGTCAGAGGACTGATACCCCCATGTCTGCCATAGGCTGCTACATGCTGGAAGGTTTTTCTGCTGTAGCTGTGGGATGCTGCAAGGAGGAGCAGGCACGTTCTCATCTCTGGCTGGTTGTTTCTTCTCCTTTCCTTGGAGTTGGTTAAACAAGTTGATTCCTGCACTTGGGTCGCAACAACCCCAAGCAACACTACAGGCTGGGGGAAGAGCGGCTGGAAAGCTGCCTGGTAGAGAAGGACCTGGGGTGTTGATCAACAGCTGGCTGAACATGAGCCAGCGTGTGCCCAGGTGGCCAAAAAAGCCACCAGCATCCTGGCTTGTATCAGGAATAGTGTGGCCAGCAGGACCAGGGCAGTGATCATCCCCTGTACTGGGCACTGGGGAGGCCAAACCTCGAATCCTGTGTTCAGTTTTGGGCCCCTCATGACAAGAAAGGCCTTGAGGTGCTGGAGCGAGTTGAGAGAAGGGAACGGAGCTGGGGAAGGGGCTGGAGCACAAGTGTGATGGGAGCGGCTGAGGGAGCTGGGGGTTCAGCTGGAGAACAGGAGCTGAGGGGAGACCTTCTGATCTCTGAACTGCCTGGAAGGAGCTTGGAGCCAGGGGGGGTCGGGCTCTGCTCCCAAGGAACAAGGAACAAGGACCAGAGGAAACGGCCTCAAGTTGCGCCAGGGGAGGTTTAGATTGGATCTTGGGAACAATTTCTTCCTGGAAAGGGCTGTCGGGCATTGGAACAGGCTGCCCAGAGCAGTGGTGCAGTCACCATCCTGGAGGGGTTTAAAAGGCGCTTAGACGAGGTTCTTAGGGACGTAGTTTAGAGGTGGACTCAGCAGTGTTGGACTCGATGTTCTTGAAGGTCTTTTCCAACCAAAATGTTTCTATTCTATGATTAGGCCAAAAGTTGTTTTTTTTCAGAAAGGAGGGAGAGGAGAATTTGGCTTTTCCTTCAGCTCCCTGAATGGAGCTGCCCTGTGGCTACTCGATGCTCTAGGACAATGTCAGAGCACAGTTGTGCTTGAAGCAAGGGTAATCTGTAGTTATTATTAGTATTGTAGTATTATTAGTAGTCTGTGTTTGACAGTATCAGTACCCTGCGTCCCAAGCTGCTGATCATTGCACGTGACTTCACGCTCTTGAGCATTATATTAGAACTCAGAAAAACCCAAGAGATTGTAAGATAATTCATCTTGGCTGCAATGTGCTAGACAGATATATTCACCATTGTAAGCAAGACAATCTGTAACTTAGTGACCAAACTGGGATTCTTCAGCTATTCCTTGTTTCTACTATAACAGATGAATAATAAAGCGGAATCTGCAAAAGTTATATATCTAAAAGTTATGATATCTAAGTCTCTTTTGAAAGTAATGAGTGCTTCATGAGAATATGAGGTGTAATTACTTTTCAATAACTGCTGAGATAACGTCACATCTGAACAACTTCTTATCTAAGAGTATCCTCAGGCATTTTTTATTGTTCTGGACATGCATAAGAAATGAAGCCACAGTATTCATCGTGACAGATGTGAGGTGGAAGAATTCAGGACTGAAGAGACTCTCCCTAAGCAAGCGCTCCAGGACCAGAGCTTGCAGGATTTAGCATCACATGATGGAGAAACCAAACTAGCAAACAGTTGCTCCCCGGTCACATTCTGTCTTGTTCCACAGTAGCTTTGACCATGTGTCCACATCCTGATTTGTCCCATCTTTCTCATTTTGCCCCTGAAATACTTAGTGTATCTTTCTCTCCTCTCCTTCTTCTGGGTACTTCTTACAGTCCAGTGTTTCATGGGCTTCCTAAATGTTTTGTCCTTTTCCTTTTGCTTCAGTTGTGCCTTTGGCCACCAGTCTCCTTAATGAAAATATCCCAGGTGACACAAAAAGCAAATGTGTTCTTGCCTCTTCTGGTTTTTATGTTTTAGCAAAAGAGAAAGCTTAGAGTGAGGGACAGGAAAAAGACAGAAAAAATGTGATATTTTTGGAAGGGGGAGGCAGCGAAGATCAAACCAAAGGAGGAAAATGCAAGGATGAGAGAAAAAAGAGAATCAGAACAAAAAGAAGAAACAAAGAAATGCGAAAGAAAATCTTCAGTGTTGTTCATGCCCATGAATTATGCATGCAACAGTGTGGGGGAAGGCACCGCTTTACAAACATAATTCAGGTCCTTGCCCCGTGAATTTACAATTTGAACTGGGAGGTGGGAGAAATTAATGCAGAAAAGCTCCCGCATTTCAATATATTTCTTTGTAACACATCCCAGAGCATATTTTGTTTTGGGGAGAGGAGGTAACGACACATTGTTGTTGCTAATAGGATTTGGGTCAAACTGCTGCTCACTATTTGGCACGTAACTAAATTAGTAGGGGGGTGTTCTTAAAAATCACGTGCCACGGCAGGAAGATAATCCCCTCCCCACCGAATTTCAAGTCCCATTCATCAGCAAAAGTGTTCGGCTGAGTGGACTCGGCAGCAATTTATCCATTAAAACCCAAGCCTCCCAACCACTGGCTTTAATCTTAGCTTGGAAGGAGCTCCCTCGCCACGGCTGAGCACGCTTTGTTCTGCCCGAATCCTGAGAATACCAACAGTTCGTGCTCCCTCCCGTAGAGAGATCTCCCCTCCGCCCCCCAAAAACTCATGAAGACAGAGGTGGTCAAGGTCTGACTATATGGAAACCATGTGGAAGCTTTATCTGCATTAGCCAAGAGCTGGAAAACCATCAGGCAGCCTGAGTTAAAAAATGCCAAACTACCCCTCCAGTTGGTAGCTAAGGGCTGGTTCTATCTGTCTACCAGAATGGCACTTAAAATTACAAAGAAAATATGTCTAAAAAATAGCTTACATGAGATCTGCTGGAACTGGAAGGTTGATGGGCTTTTGAAAATAAAGGTTGTAGATTTTGACAGTGGCGGTTTTAAGAACATGGGTTCAGCAAGTGTGGCAAGAGAAGGATGGTCAGATAAATGGTTACAGATGAATTTTGCATCATCTGTAAATACTTTTGCTGCATTTGACATCTGAAGGAAGTTTTGTCTCTCAAGATGAAGTTGTCTTTAGTTTGTGGCTTCTTGGGGGGTTCTTTGTAGAGCATCTGCTGTTGTCCCTGGTAAAGTACCAGTCCCAGGTCTGCGAAACAGGAAGATTACATGGGAATCCAACAACTCTCAAATTAAGGATTTTTTTTTTTTAAATGTCTGAGTGGAAAGTTAATGTTACGTAAAACTGCCTACTGAAGCCAATTCCTTTGCTAAATTTGTTTTCATAGGGTTTTTTTCATTTCTCCTGCGTGTCCAAGAAAAATATTACTTAGCTAAAAGACATTAATTCAGTTTAAATCAGGGTATCAAGCCCTCTGAGTGTAGTACTGATGTGTGTGCACAAGTTTCTTGTTTAATTTAAGTCTGCTGGTTACTGGCTCTTTGTTTCTCCGCTATCCTTGCTTTCCCTATATTCAGGATGCTTATCTCATAAACTAATGGCCGAGTACCATTTTTTAACTAATTCAGATGGAAAAGCAATATCCTGCAAAATTTCTGTAATCAAGCATGTATACAATCCAGTTTGTATGTATACAATCCATCTTGTGCGGAAACTTGATCAAAATAGATCCGTAACTTCTAGTTAAGCCTAATTAGTTGGGGGTTTGTGTGTGTTTTGGTTGTTGATTTTTTTTTTTTAAGAAAAATATACTCGATACAAAACCACTTCTCATCTTCCTTTGCAGTCAGCCTATCATTTTTGTTTTGTTGAAGGACACAAGTCGCATCCCTTAGATCTACAGCTTGGGCAAGCTTTGCAAAACCATTCGTGCATCTTTTGCATGGTCTAAACTTGATAGAATAATTACTCAAATAATGGTCAGTAATGGAATATATAGGGTTATCTCCTGGCTAATCCTCAGGTAATGCAGTTGGTGTATCTCTGATTTTTCTCCTGGCAGTTCCCAGTAAAGAGGAGACTGGGACAAAAGTGATTATGGGAAGTAGAGGAAGTCACTGGAGGCCAGCAAGGAAAAGGGAGGCCTTATCTTAAGCAATTAATCAAGAAAACTCCTATTGTGGGACAATTATTCAAAGCTAATTCTAAAATAGCTTTAGAGCCTGAGGTCCTGGAGGTTTTGTGTGTGTGTTTTTTGTTTTAAGAGTTTTGCCAAGGTCACTGGGAGCACTGGGGCAGACCTTGCATTGAAAAGAAGGCTGCTGGGTGCTCAGGAGTGAGGTGGGTGGAAGGTGCAGCCTCACGCACCGTTGGCTTGTCAGAGCTGTAATTTTCTATTTAAAAAACAGATTGGGATGTTTCTAAAAAGAGACAATAATTTGAAACTTGCCGAACGTTTCCGCAAAAGCATCCTCTGTTATTGTGCATCCATTGCATGCAATACCAAGAGGAGTATATCACAAATCATTTCACCTTCGTGCCCACCTCTCCTGCACATGCAGGACTCCTGATATCTCTGAATCTCTCTTCTATTCTTTTTCTCTAGTTTTTTACAGTGCTTTTTGCTTAGCTTAATTATCGTACAAAGGCTTGCAGCGACTGCAGAAGCATAGGATTGGTTTTGGCTTTGCAAAAGACCACAAGGTCTTTCCAGTTGTCCCCCAAAAAGCTCTTATACGGTGACAGCATCTAACAGACTCCTTTGCTCTGTTTTTAGCCTGTGAGCTCCCTTGGAACTAAGATTTATTTGAAGACGTTGCCGTGATCCATGAGGTCCTAGGGGAAGAAGCAATAGATTTTTGCAGCTGTCCCTGAAAAATTATAAGGTCGCAGGAAATAAAAAGCAGAGATTTTAAATTGGATGCGGTTTAAATTTTCCTATGGCCTCCCTGAATTGGGCTCCTTGCTGGAGCGGGAAGCTGCCCACAGAATTATTACTCAGCACCGTCACCCCGTGCTCTCGTAGCACTTGTTTTTTTTCTTTTTCCAGTGGTGCTGACAGCAGCATTTTGAACCCGCTTGTCCGATCCGGTTTCAAATGGCTGAGAAGTGCAGCTCTCTAGATGTGTCACCCTGCCCTGATTTCGTTTTCTCTCTGCCTATGGGCACCTTTTGCAGGGCAGGGTTAGAGGCAGAGCAAGGGACACACATGTGCTCCCACCCAGAATAAAGCAGAGAGGCTGAAAGACAAAGAGGGTCACTAATTGGATTTGTAGCTGTAAGAAAAAAAACTCCTAAAGTAAACATTTTCCTCTCTTTAAGTCTTTCCTCGACTTCTTTCGTGAAGACCGCTTGAAAGTATCTGTTTCGGGGGTGAACCCTTCCCAGCAAATTTAATTTTGAGGCTTGTCAAGCTTTATTAAAGCCTTATCATCAGTGATTTCCTTCTCTGCTAGATCAAAAAGATTATATTTGTTCTGGGATTCCTATTGTATCTCAGAATTCTCCCCAGCAAATGTGGGTTTTCACGTATGTACTAAGAAACACCGCTACCAATTCAGGGTACTGAAGTCCCAGGGTCGCATTGTCAGCACATATTCGTGAAGACTTTGGATGCTGTTCAAAGTCATAAGCTGGAATTGCATTTGTATTTCTGAGTTAGCAGCCGTTTGAATAAACACATTGCTCTGGATGGCAAAAGCATTCCTAATTGCTGCCGCTGACCTTAAAGAAATGAGCCAATACACCCATTCCCAACAGCTGGAATATTTGGTAAATGCTTCTGGGTATGGCGTGCATACATATATTGAGAGAGAGGGTAAACACGTGCCTTTTTTTTACTTTGAAGATGTAGTAACTCTGTTTACATTAGTGGGAGTTTCCAGTCAATGGCAGGGCTGGTTTATATTTATTTTTTTATTATTATTAAATTTCAGCGACTTATGTTCGTCTATGCCACTATAGATACCACAGATCGAGGGTTTGCCTAACAGTGTAGACAGACGTTTACCAGTTTATTCTAGAGCATAGGATCTGTTTGACATTTTTGTACATCTCAATTCTTATATCAAAAATAAACTCCTCCCTCCCGCAGTCTTTCTCATTTTTATAACATGGTTTTTCTACTGCTGAGAAAATACTTAATTTCACTTTCTTATCCGATGAAGACAATCAAATGGATGGAAGAGTCTCTAAATACGTGCCCCATGGTTTGTTTTTTTCTTTTTATAGTGCCCAGAAGTAACCAAAGCACTTTGAAAAATACAGATACGGTTCTTGCCCTGAGCAGCTTATCATTTAGTTTCGAACGTGCCCTTGCAATTGCAAGTAATGCGCAATAGGAAGAGGAGCGGAAAGGCAATTAATGGCCAAATGAGTTGTTGAACTAAAAAGTTATTTGAAGGTGATATAAACACTCAGAGCCTTTTTACGATGGAAAAGTTGCATCTTTGTCCTGCACAGCAAGAGTGATGATGGTCTTTAAGTTGTGTTGAGCCAAAGCTTCCTTCTGGTAATGCTTTTTTTGCAGAAGCTCCGTCATGTGAGCAAGTATTATATATAACAGATTAATACCCAAAATAGCCCAGGTTTACTTCTGATGGAGTAAAGCAAGTCACAGGCAGACACGGGTAATTGTGGCTGATTTTAGGCCTTGTTTGGCAGAGATGTTCTCTCTCCACCTGGGTTTTTGCCACACCTGGCACAGAGGTGTCCGTGGTTATCCTCTGAGCTTTGAGATAATTATTTGAAAGGAGACCTCTGTCTTCATATTCCCATTTCTGCCATGCGACCGCTTACACATCAAACATCGTCCCTGCACCGATCGATATTGTCACCCTCTCCCCACCCATCTCTTCTACCTTTGCCACAAAACCAATAACGAGTCAGGTCACTAACGATCACAGGGCTGAAGTGCATGTGAGCTATTTATAGCAGCAATATAAATAGAAATATACTTATTAATACGACCTGAAATACCCCGTCATGCCATCATGTCTGCCTCTGACTTGGTGTCTCTCAGACTCCAGAGGATGAGAAATGTGACTCTTAAATTCTAGCACCTGTGTCCCAAACCACAATTCTGCTGTCATGGGCACCTTACACAGAAATCAAAGCTTTTGAGATTTAACTTTTGGGAAGAAAGGGTGAGGTCTGAGGTAACAGGGTAAAAGAAATACGTGATGTCTATGGGACAATGATGCCTTACCCTTTTTGGGGTCCTTTAGCTCAGTTGCAAAATAAGGTCTTAAATAATCACTGTGTTTTCTCACTTTGGAATCCAAGTACATGAATGCATATGTAGGTTGCAAATCTGTGAAGGACTGAAACAGATTCTGCAATACCAGCTAAAAATTATTACTATAGCAGAAGTACAGGTGGTAAAATGTAACAAATACCTGGTTTGTTCCTCCTCTAGCAGGTATAAATAGTTGCTTCTTAAAATATTTTTAAAAGCCTGGGGTTTTTTAGCACACAATTTTATTGAAGGTAGAACAGTATATTTTCTTACACAAGACCATAATATGTAAAAAGAAAGGCACCGTAAAATCCTTCCAAATGTTTATATAGGTTCAGTGTTTTTGTTTTTAGTAAGATTTGTGATACTTGAAAAGCTGGTTTGGAAAGCTCTGCCAGGAAGATCAGATACAGAGGTGCAAAGTGAAAAGTCTGACCATCTGCTTTCTTTTTATCAAGAAAAATACATATGAACCCCTCGCGTTACATCTGAGAATTGTTAGATAGAGATAATATGATGTGGATTTTGAGTCTTTAGATCATAAAATCGATCTTTGCAAGAGGAGCACTGTCGAATCTGAGTTGTAACAGAAATTCTCATCCAGAAATACTCCTGGGAAGATTATTAAAATACCACAGGTACTGACATCGGCTACAAAGATCTACTTCTGTGTATTTCTTTAAAGGGGAAAAAAAACCCCACCTTAATACACAGTATTACCATAGCTTGGCCCTATTATACTATTGTAATCATAGCTGAAGCAAGAACGGTGATTAACGATGGCAATTTATTGTATCTGACGAGGGGAGAAAATAGGAGATGTTGTCGTTATCATAAATCATATCATAAATAACCAAAGAGAAGCACTCGGAAAGCTTGTGTGGTGTCAGCAACGAGCCCTTTCAGGCACGTTAGCCCAGGATGTAGCCATAGAAACCCCAAAGTCATATTGTTATCTTGGTCTTGCTGCAGTTATGTGATACAACAGTATTAACATATAGATTAGGCCATTTATAATACTAGGTGTCATTTCAGGTTGGCTTGCTTATATAGCACTTTAGTTTTTTATTGTGCCGAATGTGAGGGAAACGCTGCATTTTTACAGGTCGGTATAAAGCCATTTATAACGTATCGGCTTCACCCCTCCGTCAGTCTTGCTAATGTACTCTGTTATTGATTGGTTGTACTCTATGAATTGTCATTGCCTAATTACCTTGTCTTTGCTAATAATTTCATTTTTTAGAAGTCAAAATGTTCCTTTAAAGAGAAAACCTCTGCACCTGCCCACGTACTTTGGGGCAAGTTCCAAATTCTGCCAAGGATCGTACGCCCCAGGAGTAAAATGTAGAGTAAAACTCATGCAGATTAATCCAAGTTTTGTTGTTTGGTTGGTGGGGTTTTTTTATGGCGGTTTTCTGCCCCTGGCTGTACGTTTTGATCAAACGGTGGTGGTTTTGGTGTCGTTCTCTGTTCTGCAGATTTCAGGGGAGAGACTCAGTCACAGGTAATTCAGAACACCGAAGTGGCTGAACCGAGGCTGCCCTGGTGATGGGGAGCTGGCTGGTTCTCACCCACCTTCTCGCTCCATCACTTCCTAAAGGTGTTTCTGTGGTAGGTTTAACTCTCTATCCAAAGTCTGAATAACATCTCCAGACACATCAGCATAGCATTGCCATGAGCGTGCATTTATTTCTGTGTGTATGTGTGATCTACAAAAAACTGTTGATCCGCTATTAAAAAGTCAAACTCCCCCTCTTTGTCTATTTGCAGCACAAATGCAGGACTGATATTTTGTCGGGTCAGAGAGAGATTGTAGCTGATAACAATCTGCCAACGCTGTTTTTCTGTCTGCAGCAGGAAGCTGGGTGTGTCATTTGAAGAATCCTGGCTAGTGTGGCTTCATAAACGTTGCATATTCTAAAAAAGTATTATAATGAAGACCGCCACTAGTGTTTAAAAGTGTTATTCTCGTTGCATGCAGTATCCTAAAGCCGCACTGGAAGCCAAAGTTGCACATTTATCTGATACTCGAAGAGGGATGCTCTGTGACTCCAGCCTTTCCCATACCCATAGGCTTGTGTGATCCTGAGGTGGGATTTTTACTTCGCCAACTGGACAGAAAAGTACTTTATATTTTTTTATTTTATTTTCTTCCACACTCAGATATATTTCCATCTGAGTTAATCTGTTAAGACACTTCGCTGTAGAGAAGAGGCAAGATGATGATGAAGAAAGGAGGTGCAAGACTTTAGTCTGGCTTGTTCTAGCCCAAAAATTTGAGTAGCATCATGACAGACCAGGCTGGTGATTTGAGTTCAAACTATCAGATAATCTGTCTTATTTTAGCTTCAAATAGTTCCCCATTCTTCTCCACAAATGCTTGAACCCAGACAAAAGAAGGGATGGGACCGTTTCTTTTTAAAGCAACGCTGTGATGTAGAACTACAGCTTCAGTCATTGTGGTTTCTTTCTGGCAAACTATCTATGTCTTATTCCCATGCTGGTGTTCAAAAGTTCATCTCCATTGATTTAATACCAAGAATTGCCTAATCAAGAGTGTGAATTACTTGTTCATCAGGGTGGAGAGATAGCCGAACTGGTCCGGAAATTTGTGAGTCCTCATCCAGATTATTGCCATCATCCGGATGGCATCAAGGCGGATGGATGTATTTTGTCATTAGGGATGAAAGGGGCTTTTGTTGACCACTCGTAGCTTCTCAGACAAGTTAAGAACTACTTTTTGGAGTGACTGATAAATGTATACACCAGGTCTCTCAGTACTTTTGAACACCTCCAAGTTCAATCCTGACTAATACTGATTGTCAAAGGCACCACTCAGGCATTTGAGCCAAAATTTTCCAATATAACTAATGAGTCTGAATGCTTAGCTTCAGGCATCTTTAACATCCTCTTCAGTGTTTCAGTTATGTATGCAAAATCAGCATCCATACCTGAAAGCTTTTTAAAAAAAAAAATTTTGTTTAATGTATTTGTGGTTTCTACATTTTAGAACATACCAAGAAGGGGCTGGAATGAACTCGCTGGCAATGTCGGTGGAAAAATTTGAGCCCCGTGGAAGATGAGCTCCTTGATGGTGCTTTCTTACCAGCTCTCTTCCCGTAGAAAGTATCAATTGGAAAATGTCAGGGTTGGGTCATAGGCTGATTGATCTCCTTTATACAGTAAAAGAGAAATCTGTTGGTGTATCACCTGTTTGCTTAACAAGTCACATCAGTGATCAGTTGTGTTTATATGGCAGAGAAGTTATATATATAATAATATATATAACATATATATATATATATACTCGGACATGTATCTATATAAAATCTGGCATTTTAAGCTCAAAATATATTGCAAGTATCCTAGTGTGTTCATTTTGCATTGGGGTATCAGGATATTGGCCTGTAGGATATCAGGATTGAATTTTGTTGCTCTTCCATTAATTTCCTTTATGGACTACAAGCATACTTTCTGTTTGTTTTGGGAAAAGGCCATTGTTATTACAAGTCAAAGGGATAAAACCTATCATGGCATAAGAAAAAATCTTTTCACTTTTAACAGAAGTCAAAAGCCCCTACGTATTAGGATATGTTGGGGATGTTAAGCTCTTGACTTAGTGACTTAAAATTTCCCAAAAGATATCTTTGGCTTAATCTCATGCCTTATCTAGACAATAGGAAAACAATTTTGGAAGTCTGCAGGAAAATTTTGTTGGGTTTGGGGTTTTTTTTTCACTAAAAAGTTTCATATGCTGTGGAATGCTCACTTAATTTCTTGTATTTCGAGGCTGAACTGGCTTGTGTATAAAACCTTCAGCAAATGCTTGGAAAGAAAGCCGGATTGAAGATTTCAGTGCAGGCACTGCCACAGTAGATCTAATTTTCCTTAAAAACCCTGACACATTCAATTTCTAGACTTAGGTACTTGGTACCACACAGTGCAGAGGAGCCCAGAGACCTGATGTGAGCACAACTGTGTGTGAAAGTGATGGGCGATCCACTGATAGATCCATATTTGGCCATTTTGCACTTGGTCAGGAACTAAAATGTTCAAATTCTGTTTAAAAAAAGAAAAAGGTTATGGAAGAAATGTGATCGTTGAAAATATGCAGGTATCAGTTGCATGGAAAATCTGCTCATTAAGAACTGTATCCGTAATGAGTTTGCTTTGAAAGCTGATATTGTTTATCTGACTTACTAAATATCAAATACCAAATGCCAAAATCTTGCATTATTATAATAACAAGAGTTGGCTTCCACAGGAACTGTTACCTGCCAGGGCTTCATGCAACTTCTACATCACGCATTGCCTTGGAGGTAAGAAGCTGCTGTTCCTAACATCATATTATACTTTCTTCAGCAAGTGGTGTCCATCTTCAGGTCAACGTGTCTGACTCTCCTTCATCTTGTCCCTAAGAAATACTGGTATATTCTTAGATCTCCGGCTCTTAGCCAGATGGTTTTCCCCTGATACCACCCTGTGACATAGGGAAATATTAATCCAGTTGCCAGAAGAGAGGCTGGAACTTCACTTAAATTAAATACCAGCCAACAGAGAGGTTTTTGAAGCGTCAAGAGCTGAGCAGAGATCTTGTCTGTCCCAGTCGGTGCCATGTTCTAGGGAATGGCAGGAAGATGTGCCAGGGGAGGTTCAGGTTGGACATGAGGAAAAGGTTCTTCTCCCAGAGGGTGCTGGACACTGGAACAGGCTCCCCGGGGAGGTGTCACGGCCCCAACCTGACAGTGTTCAAGAAGAGACTGGACAACGGCCTCAGACACATGGTGTGAACTGTGGGGTTGTCCTGTGCAGGGACAGGAGTTGGACTCAATGATCCCCGTGGGTCCCTTCCAACCCAGGACATTCTATGATCCAGCTGGAAGTTCTTTTGCTGCTGTCTCTGAAACTACCAAGTAAAAAGTCTGGTAATGACCAAGATGATGACAATTTAATTTGATATATGTATTTATTTTTTTTTTTAAATAGGTTTTCTTGCTTGAAGAATGCCTGTACATAGGTGCCTTTCTCTTGAACCAGGAGACTTTTTCATCTGTTTTTTTCCTGCCTTCACTTTCACCTGACCTGTTGTTGACAGAGTGATGTGTGCAGCCTCCTCTAATGAGGCGGCCGGGAGAGCCTGGTAGCGTGGTACGGGTGATTGCACTGCTCTTCCTGCAATAAGGGCAGGATTTCTGTCCCTTTGTACCCCTCTGTCAGTTTTAGGGACAAACAGTCTCTCGATCATGGTGAACTTGGAAGTTCATTACTGAAGTGTTGAGTATTGCTGTCCTGAAACTGAGCCGTGGCCAAATTAAGAAGGTATATATTCAATAAGCCTTCTTGGAGTCCCTGCTGTGCTACAGGAACATGATGTACAAAGAAGGAAATTTTGTGCTTCTTTAGTGGGGTTTTTTTTGTTGATAAAAAGATGCAGGACTTTCAGTTCCTTGCGTGAACTGTTCAGCTTAAGAAATTTTCCAGTATTTGAAGTGGTGACAGAGCTCCACAGCTTGCGTTTGGGATTCTAATGCTTTCTGTCTGGAGATCTCAAGGAGCTATGCATTTATCAAATTCAGCTTTTACGGCGCCTCTGTGAGATGAAATTATCGTCGCTTGTCAGATGGGAAAACAAGAAGATGTGACCTGCCCAAGATCGCTCTGCAGACCCGTGTCAGGAGAGGAACAGGCTCCTTCCTCCCTTAACTTCAAAATCAATTCATGAAAGCAAAGAACTTGCCTTGTTTTGTAGACATAGGTGGTGTTACACGTCCCGATGTGCTCCAGTAAGAAATGCTGTCTGAACAGACAGTTTTCTCCGAATTAGCAGCTGTCAGCTTGTTTTATTTCAGCATTGGATAAATTCACTGGGCTGAGCCCGTCCCTCCTGTAACCTGTTCATTGACTGACCCCGGCCTCTGCACATGGGTCCAATTGACATAATAAACAATTACTCTGTATACCTTTAGTAATGTGAACATTAATATTGATCCAGCACTGACTTCTCTAACAACCCCCCCCCCCCAAAAAAAAAATATTTGTTATCTTGAGAAACCTCCCAAACAGCTCTAGTCTCATTACAGGAGAGAGTTATTAGGGCAGATGGCCGAGGTGATATCCATTTGACCTATAGATGCTAACTCAAGAGTTGGATCATTAATAAGGTGGCTGGAGATAGGGAGAGATGGCAGTAAAGAGAGTTAAAAAGCAATCCTGTGCACAAAGGATTGCGCGTCGAGAAGCGCCGGGTCGAGAATGAGATGGACAGAGGTGAAAAAGTGGCTGCATGGTTTTAAATGCTCATCGCCGAGTCAAGCAGATGGCACTTAAAAGCTGATGTTTTCCCCATATTTAGTTCCTGCTCCTGTGAATCCTTCTGGAGGAAAAAGAACCTGCGGCTCTTGAACATAAGACAGAGATTTCACTTTTTCTAATTAACCCCCCTGCCCCCCCCAAAAAAAACCAAACAAACAACAACAAACCTGCTTTATTGTTTTCTGCCACGGCCACAGCTGCGGTGGCTCAGCTTTGAAAGCCGCTGCCTGGCAGAAAACCAGCGCTCGCTGAGGATCAGACCGTGGCCTCGTTCCAAGAGAAATTTGGGTTTCATTTGACCACGATAGGATTCCAGATTGTCATCTGAGCATGTCTGAAAAGTGGTGAATGTGTGTCAGTAGTTAAGTGCTCGTGAACTTCCTTAGTCCCCGGATTGTTCAGGACTGACCCAGGCAATTTTTTCCAGATGTTTTGGGGAATCCAAGTCCATATAAAAGGGATGGTAAATGCTGCTGCTTCCTTACTAAGTTGTCTTTGTGGCTTGCAGGAATGTGCATGAAAGCTGGAGCCAAGACACCCCAATTTCTAGTCTCACCTCTACAAACTGCACTTTAACCTTTTCTGCCCTTCGCTGGCACCTCCACACAAGATCACAGAAACTTTGTGGGCCTGGTGCAAACTTTACTTGCCCTTATTAAAAAAAAAAAAAGTATTGCTTTTTTTAAAATTGTACAAAACTCCAGTCCCTGTTCTCCAAACCTCCCCTGAAATTGTTTTTTCACCTTTGATCCAGCAGCTGCTGGTTTTCTGCAGTCCTGAGTAGGTAAAACATGAGAAGCACCTTGGGATGGGAAGGAGTTACAAAAATATGGAATATTGCAGTGCCCTTCCGTGAGACACTGTACAACACAGTGGCTGGTTAAGCGGACACCGGGCAGAAACCTTTAGCAAATAAATGTTCTGATTTTTCTACTATATGTAATTTTTTTTCTATTTATTGCAGTAGTTTCTCTTTGACTTTATTAACTCTTTTTATCCCCATGTTTTTTAGATTAAAATGGTTTATGTTGCTATTTCTAAAGTCTGCACGATCAAACCCTGTCTTTCATAATGTTTGCATTTGGCTACACTTTTCATCTTGTAGCTGAGGCAGAAGACTTCTCTAAATCCTGATTTTAAAGTAATGTGTTTGTTTTAAATTTTAGCACTCTTTAAAATTTTAAATGAAAACAAACTAGGTTGAATGGGGTTGGGAGGGAATTGCTCAGTAGCAACCGGTGCTGCATGACATCTGATGAATATCAATTCTTCATCCCCAAAACAGTTTTGAGCCGATGAAGGCAGCTGATTCTGCAACAGCTTAAATGGAGATTGAAATTATTTCCATGATCTGGAAGCAGATTTTTTTTCCCCGCTCCCATAGCAGGTGCAGGCTGGGTCTGCAGTGATTTCTCAGTTATACTCGAACTTTGCAGTTTAAAAAATTTAATGTCAGTGCCTAGCCAGGCAAAACCGAACTCCCTAACATTTCTGTTTTTCACGGAAGGCTAAGACTTTATCCTCGGGCAAAGTCTCCTCTCTGGGCTGGCTGCTGTAAATCCTCTGGGCCCTGGCAAAAGCCAGAGTTGCTAGCTCATTTTACTTAATTTGTGATGCTGGCAAGATTTGTGCTGCAGCCCAGGGCTCTTGACTCAACCCTCCTAAATCAGAGCATTGACATTACGGCAGAGAAACACCAGCACAGAAAACCTGAAAATAAATGCCTCGAAAAGAGATTTTTCAGAAAGATGCTGCCTTGCAAAGCTTTAAATGATGTTAGGGTAACATTCTAAGTTTCTCGGTGTTTGCTTCTTTAAAACCACCTGCTCATTAAGAAGCTGGGTTTTATCTGCTGTCATAATAAATGTTTTTTGCTGCGTATTTCATGTGAGAATGTTGGGGCACTTGATATCTTTCTGCAGAAACCCTGCTAGACAAAATGTCATGTTTTGCAGATGGGTAAACAGAGACATGGGTTGAAGTGAAATGAGGTTGTCTACACAGGAACGTCAACCAGCATAGGTGTAATGATGTAATTACAGCAAATATAAATGTGTCAGGTTAATGCCGGTGTGCTCGTTCTTATTCCAGACTAAGAATCCTTTTTCCCGCTCGGATAATTCCATTTTGAAAGTGAGGAAGTGTATCTGAGAGGATAAAGTGCTTGGCTGTGGTTGGGGAGATCAGAGGTTCTCTTCTCAAACCTGCTGTGGATTTGCTGGGAGATCTCAAGTGAATTTTCTCCTTTCTCTGCACCATGATGTCACATGTGTAGGACTGAAGATGGCATTATATGTAGGGGAAAAAAATAATCGCTATTAAACAAAAAACCAGAGCAATCACAGAGGTGGTGTCCACAGTGTCTTGAAACAGTTGGTGCCTGATGTCCACACTGTGCATATTTCAGGTTTTATTTTACTTCCAAAAGCTGGTTTTTTTAGGTCTCGTAGCCTGAATGCCCACTGGCGACTCGAGCACTTTAGGTGCATTCCTCTGGCAACATTAATTTCATTTTGCTTTCACTGCGGCAGGAAGGCAGCGCACCGACTCCAGGGTTGCTCCGTGGTGCAAACAAAACAAAGGCATATCATCATAACAGATAACGTCCATGTGCAGCGAGCGCTTAAGATGGTACCAGAGGCAGAACCTGGCAGGTTGAGTGGGGCTTAGTCCTCTGCTTTAACCTTCAGACTGTGCTGCTGCAGGAAAAACAAACCAGGTTTAGGAAGACATTTTCCTAGTAGTTAATCTGCGGTCAAAATTGTGTGATATATAAGCAGGACAGATCATTCGAGTGAATTTTACTTTCATGTCTGCTTTGCGTTCTGCTTTGTTACAGGAAAAAATGCTTCAAGGTTCATGTTATTGTAATCCCACCAACTTCAGTAAGAAATAATCGGGATGTTTTTTAGGTAGAACTGACACCTTGGACCTTCTCCACAAGGTTTACCACCATTTGTGAGCTCTGCCTTCAGATCCTTTGCTCATGGGTTTGACATTACACCACGATGAGGGCACCTGCCACTTGTGGTGGCTGATGCAAGACAGAGGAGATGCAAGACTTTCCTTCCAAGTAGAGGAGTAAGAAGCTGTTAGGTGGCCAGTTATCTCTTATGGGCTGAGATACATGTGAACATTTGCTCTGATGCCTGTTTGTTTCTGTAAAACACATTTTCATTATCCTAATGCTTTTTTAAAATGTTCTTTCTTACAGAAGAGGAAGAGGAACAGGTGCCTACTGATGGAGGTACATCTGCAGAGGCCATGCAGGTACCACTGGAAGAAGAGGGAGATATGGAAGAGGACGAGGCAATTAATGATGAGAACTACTTGAGCAAGAGACCATTAGAAAGTCCTGATGCTGAGGAATTTCCACCTGTGAAACGGCCAAAACCGTCCGTTTCCTTGGACGGAGGTTTGGAACCACGTGAGCCTCTTAGCTTAATAAATACTCAAAAAGTACCACCCATGCTTTCTCCAGTTCATGTTCAGGACAGTACAGACGTACCCCCTCCGTCACCAGAACCACCAATGTTGGCTCCCATTGCAAAATCGCAAGTGCCAACCCCCAAAACTTTAGAGGCAAAGCCGTTTGTACCCAAAACAAAGTCCAAAACAAGTTCTCCAGGACAGAAGACAAAATCACCTAAAACTACGCCCTCCCCAGTGGTAACTGGAAGCCCCATACGTTCACCAAAACCTGGTTCCAAAGAAAAAAAGTCACCAGGTCGCGCCAAGAGCCCAAAAAGTCCGAAAAGTCCAAAGGTTCCTGCTCATGTTCCCCAACCACCTGTCAAGCCTGAAACACCAAGTAGAACCCCTGCGGCTGCATTAAGTGACAAGATAGGAAAGGAAAACATTCAAGTAAAACAAGGACAGACGCCACCTGAGCCTGCTGCCAAGCCAAATATTGAAAACCAGACTAAGAAAGCACCAGTAATGGACAAGACCATTGATGATTCAATTGATGCTGTGATTGCTCGTGCGTGTGCAGAACAAGAACCGGATCCCTTTGAGTTTTCCTCTGGTTCTGAATCAGAGGGGGAAATTTTTATCAGTCCTAAGAGACTTTCTGTTTCAGAGACTACGACTCCTAAACCTTCTGTTTCTGCCAATAATGCAAATAAGGCAGGAGCGACTCCAATACCTCCCTCAGGTGGGACTTCAAGTTCAGACATTTCATGGACAATGGATGACTCAATTGATGAGGTCATTCGAAAGGCAAACATGGGGACACCTTCTAATCCTCCTACCAACTTCACTTACTTCTCCTCTCCTTCCGCTTCACCGCCAACTCCAGAACCTCTTATCAAAGTCTATGAGGAGAAAACCAAGTTGGCTTCATCAGCAGAAGTGAAAAAGAAGTTGAAAAAGGAGCTGAAGACAAAAATGAAGAAGAAAGAAAAACAAAAGGAAAAAGATAAAGAGAAAAACAAGGAGAAAAATAAGGAGAAGGAAAAGGGCAAGGAGAAGGACAAAGACAAGGAAGGAAACAAGGAAGCGAAATTTCAGTGGAAGGAGCTGCTCAAAGATGAGGATCTTGATCCTTATAAATTCAAGCTGAAGGACTTTGAGGATGCTGACACAAAAGTAAAGTTGAAAGATGGCAATACCAAAAAAGAGAGAGAAAAACATAAAGATAAAAAGAAAGAGAAAGAGAAAGGCAAAAAAGACAAGGATAAGAAAGACAAAGAGAAACTTAAAGATAAGGGTAAGGAAGATAAGATAAAGGCTCCATCAGCACCTCTTGTGTTACCTCCCAAGGAAATGTCTTTGCCCTTGTTCAGCACACCAACTGCCATGAGGCTTCCCAGCATGTTACCTTCCTTGTCTCCAATGCTTCCCGAAAAACTGTTTGAGGACAAAGAGAAACCAAAAGAGAAGAAGAAAGACAAAAAAGAGAAGAAGAAAAAGAAAGAAAGGGAGAAGGACAAAGAAAAGGAAAAGAAGGAGAAGGAAAAGGAGAGGAAAGAAAGAGAAAAGAAAGAGAAAGAAAAGGAGAAACACAAACATGAAAAGGTAAGCTGTTTCGATGAGTTGAAATGGCATAATTGCCTGAAAAATGCACGTGGATTCCTGTATTTGCTGCTGAGCGTTGTTTAAGAGCTTTGAGGAGACGTGTGATTACAGGTTTGGTATTTTTTAAAAATAACAGCTCCATGGAAGACGTCCCCAAAGGCCTTCAGGGACTGTCCCACCTCTTTGGAAGATAAAACAATGGAAGTTCAATTTTGTGAATTTGAAATGTGAGATTGTCTTGCTGGTTTTCCTCCGTTTACATTGAAAAGTTTGGGCTTGGGCTCAACAACAGCACACGCAAAAATGTAGGTAGTGTTGCAATGCACAGATTTTGTTCTGTAGGTTTCCCTTAGTAAGACCAGCAACCATATACTTTAAATTTAGTTTCTAAGAGTCTATGTTTCAAAGCTTGTACAAGTCTGTAAATTACAAGGTGGACAGAAATGAGGTGCCTTCAAATAAACAAGTTCACCAGTTATCTCGTGTTCAGAAGAGCTGCTGAATCCTCTCTTTGCACTACCGCCCCCTTATTGCCCCCATTCGTTTGAAGTAAGAAAATTGTTTTCAAATTATGGTCTAAATGTTCACATGTCACCTTTCGTTTTGAGTCTTATGCTTGAGAGAGAGAAGGGGAGAGCTGGTTTTCAAGTGGGTTGAACTCCTTCCACTCCTGTAACTCTTAGTGATTTCCATCAGCCAAAGATAATTTATTTTTTCCAATATCACCTAATCTTCAGAATATATTTAATATTTGAGAAATGAAACCAGCGTATTTGCATGTTATCAGATTTGAAATCCCATTAGAAACAGCTCCCCTAATTCAAGGCTTGCTCTAATTTTTTGTCACTTCACCTTATAATACGCATTAAATTGTTTAAAAAAAAAAAAAAAAGAAGAAAAGAAAGAGATCGTCTTCATACGTGATAACCTTCGATACAGGATTTCCTAAATCTCCATCCTTAGCATTAGGAAGCACTGTGTAAGTTCTGGTTTTACCAAGGTGCTCTTTACATCTTGCTTGGTGTATAATACTCCGTTCGTACAAGCTCAGATTTGGGACATTCCTCACTTTCCTTTTTTGCCACTGCACCCTATTGTGCTACAAGCTGGACTTGAAACAAATGGCCGATTTCAAAACTCAACATAGTTTTTAAGCTGAAAAATGTTTTTTCAGTGTTAAGATAAATATTTATCTATATAAAATAGAGAATAGTTGCTTGTTTTTTCATACATTTGATTTTGCATTTCTTCTGCAAGTCTGTTTGCTCTAGAGCAATATAACAGGTACACAAACAAGTACAAACTGGTAAAGCTTCGGTATAGACTGAACATATATATGTATTAGGAAGAGGAGATCAACAGTAATAAAAACTTGGACAAATTAAATTGACAAAGCTGCCCATTACATTGGCAAAAAGTCCCTGTCAAAAGATAAACTTTAAAGCTAGAATGCATGAAAGAGTCCCCAGATAGAATTAAAATTTAAACTGATTCTTGATAGATAAGCTTTTTTTAAATCCACATCTTGCTGCAAGTCAGGATTTTAAAAATAAATTTCCCCTTTAAATCTCTTGAGCGATTTTCATTTTTTGCAAGGCCGCACTGCTGGTGTCCTGGAAAAATGGAGAGTTAGAGCTTTATCAGTTGGTGCCCTGAGGTATGTGGCAAAGAAGCTAAATCCTTGAAGATTAGCAAAAAAAATGCAGCACATGGCAATAAGGGGCTTATATGACTACTAGTATTAGTTCAGGTGAAAGAAGTATTGCTTATACATAAAACTGGACAAATCCACTGACAATGTATTTTTAGTTAGCTACAAAGGAGTCTTATATTGCTGGACTTTACCTCTTTGGTGATTTGGGAAGCTTAGTAATCCACTGTAAATGCTCTTCTGCTGGCCCCAATTCCCAGTATTACTCCAGAATGCTGCTCTTTCGTTTTAACCCCTAAAAGTACATGTTTCCTTAATTTAGCTTTTAGGTTACACAATGACTTATTTAGCCAGTGGTTGCGTTGTAAGAGCGAATGATCAAGTTACTGCTCGGACCCTTAACCTTGCACGGCGCGAGCACAACCCGCGAGATGATTTTGTGGGTTAACTGCAGTTTCAGCTCTTGATGGCCAGTAGAAAACATCAGATTTCTATTTCTAATATTGCCATACTTAAACAAAAGAGTCACTTAACGGTAATGTTTCCATTTTTGAGTATTGTTATAGTTATTACGTAAGTGTGCATCCCATCCTGTTGGGGAATTGACACTTTTTTATCAAGTTTTCCCTGTAATTTTGCCCCGAGCTGCTGGAAAACACAGAACAGCAACCAGTACTCTGCAAAAATGGCAAAAAGGTGAAGCCGAAGGCTGCACGCTGGAAGTGATGGGTGGTGGCACCAAGGAAGAGGAGTTTTTTGCGCAGGGCTTGCCGGCAGCTCCGTGCTCTGCTGTGAGTGTTGGGGTGCTGCTCCTGGAGCCAGAAAAGGAGACGGTGAGCTGTGCGCTGCCTGCTAAATTAAAAGCAGACAGTTGAAGCGGTTACACCTCATTCTACGATGGAGATTACCGGGCGTGCTGTAGGAGTGACTGAGCAGCTCACGAAGCGGCTGCTGACCCAGTTTCAGCTAACCTTAATACACTGAGCTGTAAACTAAAGCAGTTACGGAACTGCTTCGTGAGAAACGGAGCCATCCGCGCATCAGGACTTGCCAGAGCTGCTCCAAAGTTAACTCGTGAGTCAAAATCCTGGCATTGATGTAGAGGAAAAACCACGATATCCAGGATATAATCGTAGAATAGTTTGGGTTGGAAGGGACCTTCAAAGCTCACCCAGTCCAACCCCTGCCATGAGCAGGGACATCTGCACCAGCTCAGGTTGCTCAGAGCCCCGTCCAGCCTGGCCTGGGATGTCTCCAGGGATGGTTCATCCACCACCTCTCTGGCCAACCTGGGCCAGGCTCTCACCACCCTCAGGGGCTACAATTTTTTTCTTTATACGCAGCCCGAATCTCCCTCCTTTAGTTTAAAACCATCACCCCTTGTCCTATCGTACCAGGCCCTGCTAAAAAGTCCGTCCCCATCTTCCTTATCGACCCCTTTAATTGTGAATGCTTCTTAATTTTCCCTCTGCTCCAGTCATGCAAACACTACACATAAACCCATGTTGTAGAAAGATACTTTATCTCCTCTTGTATCAAAGAATAAGATTTCGGGTTGTTGTGGAGCCCAGTTTTCCTCTCAGGGCAGACTGCGATATTGGCATCTGAGCTTAAAGAAGTGGTTTATGTGTTTATCTTCTGCCACATGAGCCCACACCACCGCTGGTTAGAACATCTTGGTCGA
This sequence comes from Caloenas nicobarica, assembly GCF_036013445.1. Lineage (NCBI taxonomy): Eukaryota > Metazoa > Chordata > Aves > Columbiformes > Columbidae > Caloenas > Caloenas nicobarica. The sequence continues at coordinate 5,275,625 of NC_088245.1, forward strand.
ACAGAAATAATAATATAAAAGACCTTAATGTGAGGGATAGATGACATGAGTATCTTTCTGTACTGTGTGCTGGAAGCTAAGTAGCAGTGCTTGTCCTGGGAAGTTTTGGATTTGAAACAGGCACTACAGAAGGAGGAAAAACCTGCAGGAAAGGAGGTGAAATAATCTAAGGCATGTGCCTGAGCCTCCCGTACCCAGGGTTCAATTCCATGTCTCTGTCCAGTGGCCGATGCTACAGATAAAGATGATGGGAAAGCAGTTAAGGGACTTGCCTGTGGAAAGTGGCAGTGAAATTGTTGCAAGCATTAAGATCTTCAGAGGTAAAAAAGCCTTGCAACACTCCAGAGGAATGACATAACAAAAAAATGGTGCTATACAGACAAAAGAGAGAGGCCTGTGAATTAGGCTAATACATATCCATGGAGAGCTTTATTGAAAAGCGTGGCTAACTGTGTCAAAACAGAAATACCACTCGAGCTGCAGCCCTTCTCTCTCTGGAGTAGACATCTCACAAGCAGCTCCGATTCTTTGGGCAAGGTGCGTGGCACGGGACTCAGTCATTACTATTCCTCAATGTAAGTCCTAATTGAGTCCTCCCACTCTGGGCTGCTCTGTCCTGCGCTGCTTTCTGTGCTTTGAATTGATTGTTTGCTCTCCATTTCATCACGAAAGCTTTTTTAAAACAGATTTCTCCCACTGAGAGTCGCTCGGGTTTCCATTTAGTGTATGCATACTATTTTTTGTCTCTTGGAGTTCCTGGACCAGATTCAGCTAACTGGTTATTTTATTAAATATGATGATACACATGCTCAAAATGAGATCAATCTCCCTCTCTTTCTATATGTATGTGCATATATAATGTATATGGATATATGAATATAGGTTGAGCAGCTTATGTACAGAGAATTATTACAGTGTCAACTGTAAAATCGGAGATAATTCTATACAGGTTTTGCAAAGCGGTAGCTCAATGGGAGTTGGTTATTTTGACAGATACTGATTCAAAGACTTTAAGGACATATTCAAGTGGTCTAAACTCCACCAGATACTGAGGTTGGAAATCAGGCCATTTGAAAAATAGCCATTAGAAACCTCAGCCTAATTGCATTAAAAAGCAATGGTTCTGTTATACCTGTGTGGATAAGCACTCTCATAAAGTAGTCAGTGTTGGTGCTTGGGGTTTATTTGCTTGCTCGGTGTCTAATTTTAATTCAGGAGGGTCACAGCACATTTATGTGGTGAACTTGGGAAATAATTGAATTTAAACCTTCAAAAAGTGCAAACACTAGTGGGCATCTATCAAGGTCAAAGCATTTCATGTCATTGTTTAGAAACATACTGGGGGTTTTTGTGTCTCTAGAAAAATAAGGAATCGGGAAGACTTGTTAACAAAGTGTATGAGCGGGTACAAATGCAACAAATTTCAAGTTGACTTTTCAGCATAGAATTGAGATTTGTGATTTTCTGTGGCTGGGAGCTCCCAACAAACTGACCATCCATGCTACAGCACGAAGCGTGAGAGCGCGGTGGTTGGTCTGTCATAGGTCTGTCTCATCAAGCTGATACACTCTGGTTAACTCCATCAGTGCTTTCATGTAATTAATATATTTTGGGAGTCTGCTTGCAGTCTTTGATTCATGATTGTGTTCCTTTGTACAGATAAAGGTGGAACCAGTTGTTCCGGCTCCGTCACCAGTTATTCCTCGGCTGACGTTAAGAGTGGGTGCAGGCCAAGACAAGATGTAAGTACAAATAAGTCCATCTGCAAGGTGTCTGCTTACCACAGTTCCCCCTCTGTCACTTGCGGTAGCTCTTATTTTTGGTGGGAAACACTTAAAAATGAGTGGCAAAGGACGTTCATACACCTATTACATCTTTTGACCATTCTAATGAAAAATCAAGAACACTTACCAACAGAAACTTTTTGGACGTTTTGCCCTTTTCTTCTACTCTCCCATCATCTTCCATCCATCCTACACTGTTTCCCAGTCCATGCCTTTCTAGGGCATGGATTTACAAGACTCCATCTAGACTTCTGTGCTGCCTCCAGTGACATTTAGTGAGGCTTCCGTAACACATAGTTATCCCTAGGATAACCTACAGCCAAGTTTCACAACGCTCTTCAGCTAACAGTTGTTTTATGCTTTAAAGCATAACATTTGAAATTCCTTTATACACCTCTGTTTCATTATAACTGTTGATGATTATTCATGAGTGTACCTAACGCATTTCAAATGGTGGTTCATTAGCTCCCTAATTATTGAGTGCTGTTGTACAAATAATAGTTACTTTGTACTGGATGAGCATAAATAGGATGATCCCTATCCTGAGATCACACAGCATAAACAGGTGGCTGGAGAGGCTGGGAAAACCATGCATCACGGGGCTTTTCAGGCTGGTCCTGCGTAGGTATGTAAAGGTTTTCTTTTCATCAGGCTTTTCATGTTGTTTTTAATGGCTCAGAGCACACTTTCATGTCTGATGGTAAACATGAGCACCAAACAGATTTTTCCTTCCCATTCATCGCATTAATTATTGCTAATAACTTAGTTTCTCTTTTACAGCCATTATGAACTAAATCTCCTAATCGCTAATTTTTCTGCTTTATAAGTTAAATGGCGTCTTTGATGATTATTTTTTTTTTTCTGTGCTGTTGGACTTCTCCTCAGTAGGAGAAGACTGTAGGAGAAGTAGGAGAAACACTGTGAGTTTTACTGGTTTGAAGTTGCTATGGGACTTCAGTCATTTCTTAGTTTCTATGGGACACCCCCCACCGCAAACATCAGGGCTTTTTCCTGCTCTTCAGTCATTTCTACCTCCTTCTTTTCACAATATTCAAGTGTGATCTAAAATTTCTGTGCCTCAAATTGCTGTACAAAAGCTCTGGCTTTCTCAGAACCGTTATCTGGCCTGCTATGCAGATTTGGATGTGCACACATGAAGAGAGTGTCCCTTCAGAGCCCACAAATCTATTTTCCTCCTTGAGGAACTGCAAATACCTTTAAACTCCTCTTTTTCAAGGACTGTGCAAGCGTTTACATGAGGAAAATGGTCATAATTTCAAGGCAGAATTTCTAAATTAAAATTCTGAAGCCGTATTTTAGCACCAAAGAGTTGCCTTTGCTTCCCATCTTACTTAACCCCAGTTTTTCCTCATACCCACAAAAATGTTGAGACTCAGACTCCATCTGCTTCCTACAAATCACATGGGTACATCAGCAGCAGCCCTGCCAGCCCATAATGGGTCAGAGATACTGTCATCTTGTTTTATGGCCTTTTGGGAAACTCACTTCTATCCCAGTTTCCTTTTTGCGTCTTTAGTGGCACCTTGACCACCATCCGAGGACCTCAGATGTTGTGATCCTTAGCATGGTAGAGCCTAGAGTTTAAACCCCGACTCCAGGATGGGAGATACACAAAGCTGGCTTAGCTTGAAGTTTCTAGACAAAAATAGGGGAGAATTAAAAACCAAGGGCAAGATATTTGGGCCCAGGGAGTCCTGGAGGCAGATGGTAGGAAATGCTAAAAGTTGGTCATGCTCCAGCTCTCTGCAGCATCTGTACTGGATCTACGAGGGGAACTTCATCTTCTCCATGCGACACTCGTCTTTGAGATTGCTTTAGGATGTGTAACCAAACGAGGTTTGAATCATTAGTATTCCATCTCTAATTGCTTACTGGTTTCCCTTTTCTACCTTAAATATCTCCTCGCTGCCCACCATACCGGCACCCTGATGTTGTCCCGGTGTGATGGCTCTGTCACCCACTTGCACCTTCTGACTGACAGCAAACAAGAACTTGTGGAGCTTTGTAACAGCTTTGAGGATTTTTCATAGTTTCCCAAGGCAAAATCCAGGAAGAAATTTGCTGTTACACAGGTAAATACAGTTTGTGCCACATGGCTCTGGGAACTGGTTTGTGTTGCGGGTCAATCTGGTGTCTTATTTGGCAGGGCTTGTCCTACTCTAAATAATACTTTTACTGTCATCCTCAACAATTAATATTCAGCCTAAACTCAGAGCATATTTTAATTTTCACTTGTCGTGATCATTATGGAAAGGACTGGTGTGGATCTAAGGCAAAGCCTGTGTGTGGCTTGGACATCTCAAGTAAAACCAGAAGTCTCTGCAACCTTTATTTCAAGTTATTAGTTGAAAAGACCGTAGTAGGATAATCAACCTTTTAAGTAGCTCGCAACAGGCAGAAACAAAAGCTTTTGTTCTGCGTTATGTTAAGGAAAAGTTAAACTTTTGTTTCATCTGCGTTGGTAATGAAGTTGTGAATATCTGGTAATTATCATATAGAAACATTGTGTTTCAATTAGCATGTCTCTGGAGTTTACTGACATGGGATTGTTTGAGAATACCACGAATGGCCATGGAAAAGTATGAAAAAAGTTTTTGGGGATTCGTAGAATTCGATGAGTAAAAACTAAATGGACTAATGAGTTATTTCAGTTTCCTCTGTTCAAGAGAAGAGATGTTTAGAGGCTTTTGGAAGTACATAAGTAGCTGTTCAAGTGGAGATTGGGGAAACTTCAGATAAAACTTTAATCGAAGAATTACAGATCTTGGTGAGTCCATGAAGTCTTTCAGGTGTCTGAAGAAAAAGTGTCAGACTGATGGTGATTGAAATGGAGCTTCACATCACACCATAAACACAGCACAGCGACAGCAGCACGAGTTTACTCAAATAGTGCAGCAGTGGTGAGGAGAACACCTTTTCAGTAGCGAGCAGTTTATTCTCTGTCATTTTGCTTCTTGGCTCCTTTGAGCCAACATACAAAGCAGTGATGGTAATGGCAGAGAATTCTCCTTCTTTCTTGTTCCTGGGAATGCAAGTATATATTGCTCCTAGATTCAAAGTGATCTCTGCATTCAAGCTTGTCCAGTGTGCAAATATTCTCACAACACACATCAGTTCAAAAGAGACGACTATTAATAACGTTAGGTTAATACACACAAAAATGTAGTGTTGCTGAAGGATGGACAAACCAATATTGGAAAAACTATTCTACTTCAGGGTTTTTTTGCAAGTGTTTTAGCTGCACGGTAAAACAAGAAAGTAGATTATAATCAAAGCATTTCCATCTTAGTTGTAAACAATTACAGCAATGCTTGCATGGATGCCACATTAGAAGAAATTTACTGGATTCCATTCTAATGCAATTAGAGCTAATTTTGTTCTTTAAATGAATAAAAGGTCAGCTAGTAAATCTAGTTTATCTCAAGTCCAGGCTTCAATAAATTGTTTTATTTAATTTGTTGTAAAAGATCTTATCCTTAATGGGCCTAGCTCTTATTAGTTTGCTTGGGTTCTGAAATATTTATGACCACCTTTTTGGATATGATTTGAATGATATGTTGGGAGGGTTTTTCACTGTTTTTTTTTTCCACTCCAGTGTTATCAAGGTAGATTGCTAACTGAGTTAGTATAGGAAGGAACTAGAGATGCTATCTTTTTAAAAAACAAAACAAAACCAGCACAGCTAGTATAGACTTTACAATTTTAAATCAACTGCAAATGATGGGCAGAATTGAATACTTTAATTCAATTGCATCATGGTTTTGCTTTGTCTAGTTATTTTTCCTAAGCACAATCATTTTCCAAACACCTAAGTTTCTAAAAAGCAGATCTACTGATGGGGTGTTGACATTCCAGCCACTACCACAGTTGACATAAACTTCAGCAATAGGATGTGCTGTAATGTTCTATACATCAGATAAATTTATTCTACATTTAAATACAGTTTTTAAGAAAAAAACAATGGCTTTTGACACTAATGCGAGACCACAGAGCGGAGTACCACTCACTGGTGCTGTTTCAGTGCTTCTGTGACTTAGAAGCAGGATATATATTTTTCGTGAAATCGATTCTCCAAATTTGCCTTAAAATGTCAGGCTTTTGCTCCAGACTCGTACTGCGTTGTATCATAGCTCTGCCATCAACAGGGAACCTGGAAACCAGGCATGAGTTGGGGAGAAGACAGGTATTTTAACAGTGTTTAACTTCTAAACCTGACCTCCTGCTCTAATGAAGTTGCCCCTTGTCTTACATATTTTGAAGTAACTAGATATGTGACTTTCTCCCCCTAAAAATGAACATATGCTCAGATATGTGTGCTTACGCATCTATAAAAAATGTATATTAAATAACTTGTGGATTGTAAAATAAAATCCTAAAAGGATTAAGGGATAGAAAAATTTTTGTTATCCAGATATTGAATTGATGCCACTAAAGCTTTTTATCGCTTGGTGGGATATTATCAGTCCAAGGCCTAACTTGTGTTCATTTGAAGGCTCGCTCGGCTGCGTTATATCCCTGTGACAAAAGCCACCAGTATCACTGGCTGACATCCTTTGTAGGGAATCTCGAAGCCAAGTGCCAGTATAGACCAAATTATTTTGTGACCCGTAGATGGGACCTCTCTGTGTAATATGGGTGACCCAGAAGCTATCGGGACTAAGAGGACAAGGAAACCTGTCCTGTTCCTTCTGTTTTATTACACTGAGTTTCTGCAATCGTCCATCTGAGAACTTCTACCACAGTAAGGTGTTCATAGCACCTATTTTTATAAGTTGTCAAAAAGCAAGTGTCTGAAAAAGTGGAAGCCTGAAAGGAAATGCGGCTTGAGAAAATCTCCTCGTTGAAGCTGTAACCTTACCTGAAACACAGCTGGACTGTTGGAGGAGTTTATTTTTCATAAATTTACATGGTTTCGGTCATCGCTGCTGCTTGCTCAAGAATTTGGTATTTTAAGTGCAACCACAGTTGGGCAACAGAATTGCAGTAAACCAGTTCTTCATTCATACTTTTGGAAATTCTATACAATGTCATTATCTAACCCGCAGCGTACAGAGTACCATCAAGCTTTTTACAGGGTGATGTTCTCCAAAAAACAGATGCCTAAATGATGGATCTTCTTCAACAAGCTTAATTTACCTAAGAGTTGAGCTGCAGGCTCTCCAGAGATATACAATCAGACTTTAAAAAGGTAATGGCACCATGGGAGGAGAGGAGAAGAAAGTATTAGCAAACCCATCCATACATTTTTTATTGACCTGGTTGAGGACAATAAATTAGGCAAGGACCGTGTTGGTGTTCCCCTAAGCTCACTGGGGATCCGTTGTTGCTGCTGTAACGTGAATACTTTTTTTTTCAAAACTGCTCAGGCTCCCTGGGAGTTATGAAAAAAGCTGGATGTCTAAGACAGGACTTTGCCATTAGCTTCAATTAAACTAGAGTTCTGCCCTGGATAGTTTCCAATAATGCATCTTCATTTTACAGTATCATCGCTGGTGAATATTCAAGGATCTTTCGTTTTTAATAGGGTTGTTCTCGTCCAGATAAATCAGACCGTGTGAAGAAACTTTTGAACTTTGGGTGCTATTTTGTGGAGAGCAACTCAGACTTAGATAATTTAGTTTACTGTCTTCGTAACATTTGCCCACAATAGCTGAATAATGGGGTTCATTAACGTCCCTGTGTAGGCACATCTAAATTGTTTGCCTCGAGCCTTGGCTCCCTACGCGTGGCCGAGAAGGAAAGGATTCGCTTTTTATTGACTTGTCAAGCCATAGGTTTGCATTCCCAGCCAAGTAGCTCCTGACCCGTTCCATTTATTTCGCTGTTTTTGTAGTGGGGCAACAGGTAAAGGAATCCTGCTGGAAGCCCCTCCTTCCGCACGTTTCGATGAATAAAAGCAGTGTTTGGAGCAGTTAAGGCACCGTGACCAAATCCTTCAAAAAACGTAATGCAAGCAGCATGGGGCTATTGTGGGACACAGCTGTAGGCGGTGTTGGTTACCCTGCGAGACGCTGCTTATTCAACAGAAAGCTCTGGAGGAGAACTTATTGTGGAATTAAATAGGAGGGAAAAAAGTGATACTTCAGGGAGAAAAATGTAGAAGGGGAAACCGCTGTTTGGGAAAATTAAATAATAGAGTCCGGGCAGCGAAAGTCTCTGTTTATTGCAGTGCCAATGGGCAGCCCAATTATTTTACGCTGCAGCACTTAGCAGAAGAAAGCCGTGTGAACTGTGTGTTAACAGAATTAACGTTGTGGATGTCAGTCCAACTTTTGGTGTAAGACAGAAAAGAGTGTGTAACGGTGAAATCGTTTTTGATATGATCAATAGACCACCCGAGTGAGGAGGCAGAACAATGAAAAATGATGTTGCTCTTCTCCAAGGGAGCAGAGGTGTGCATAAGGAATTCCAGCGATCTCTACAGCTTTCATAAATCTTTTTGCGTGTGTGTTTGTGTGTGTGTATACATACCCTCATTTTTCTGTTCTGTAGTCTCTTAAATTATAAGAGCTGGAGGACTGATTTTCAATACCTTTTTAAATGCTGAACGCATTTTAATGAAGCTATTGTCTCGGGTATGTTTCATATCCCTTTCCCGATTTTTCTTTTTTAGTGTAACACATTGGCCCCGATCCTGTAGTAAAATCCCCATGTGTGGTCTTGCATCCATCCATACGTCTGGTTCACTTGGATGGAGGTACCCCAGCCTCTCTCTTGCTGCAGGATTGCAGCTTTTACATGAAAAAAAAAAAAAAATGCAGAATTCCGTATCCCTTTTACCAAAACAAATAAACAATCATTTTTGTTTATATTTCTAGAGGTGATTTAGAAGAGTTTTTTTCTTCCTTGGGTGTGAGTTATTTCCAACTTCAGATGTAGTCCTCAGCTTTTTTTTTTTTTTTTTTTAAATTACTGAAGCCACCCCAACTAATTATTCATCCTGTTTATGGTAGGTGGTAGGCTGTGGAAAATTATTTTCATTTTGCTGCTGGCCACATTGGGTGATGAATCCAAAAGTGAATCCATAAAAAGGCTTGAGTCATTAGAAAACAAAACAACTTACTGTGAGATTCTTTGATTTTGCTGCTTATTGCTCAAGAGTAAATAAATCATACACTGTATACCACAATTAAAAAAAAAAAAAAACAAAACCACTTCAGGCAGGTTTAGACACATAAGCGAATTGCTTGTGTAAATGGGCATGAGCAGCTGCCCTTATAAAGCACAACAGAAACCGATCAAATATGTGTGAAAGATTAGAAAGGCAGATGGGTATTTGTTTAGAAAATAGACTTTGCCTCCGTAGAAAATTACTGCAAGAGAAAGGTACTGATTTTCTTGTCTTTGGCAGAGGTGCTTCTTGTCATTCGCTCTTTTATTGAAGCTTTTAAACGGAATTGAGTAAACTATATAGACTCAAGGATTCAAAAAATAGTTCCTGGGAGCTGGATAGGGACAAGAGTAGCCGTCCGTAGACACGAAGAAAAAGCTGGTCCTACCTGGATCTAGTCAAATTGTCCTCTGAGCAATTCCTCTGTAGCTGTACAGAGCCTCCAAGTGCAGGACTGGCCTGTTTGCTTGATTCTTACAAAAAAATGTATCAGTAACAAGCTGGAAATTACAGTTTTGGAGGTTTCTGAGCCCATGCTGGCATTATTTTCTGGTAGTTAATAAAATCAATATTCTATACTAGTTCTCAGTAAAGAAGGTAGATGTAGGACTGGTTTATGAGCAAGCTTCTGGATTGTACATCGCGTAACATTTCCCAAAACATATGACAATAAAGGGCAGTTTGCAAGAAGCATGTAAGAGAAAGTTTGCAAAGAGCTCGTTGGCATAAACGTGTTTTCCCAGCTTCTGGTTTTGCTGTTGAGAGCTCAGCAGAAGGGGATAATGCCTGATGGTTTTCACATTGAAGCTCTGAGCAAGTTGTTATTGATGATAAGAGAGAAAAGAAGATGGAAGATACCAAGACACCGCATTACCAATTCAGTTTTGTTTTGTCAGACTGGCGATGAACCATCCGGAGATGTAAGTCAGAATGGTGAGAAAGAACGGGAGGGAGATTTAGGAGTCATCGGCAGAAAGGTGCTTGTGGTTGTTGGGAGAAATGCCCTGGTGTAACAGAGACAGAGGGTGGAGGCCGAGGGCAGAACTCTGTTTCACTTAATGTAATGGAAAAATAAACAGTAGAAAACTTGTAATTCAATTTCAAGAGTGCAAATGTCCATAAACCAAAGGAATTAGTTTGAAATGTCAGCTAGACTGAAGACCTAATGGATTCAAAAGTGATGGGGAAGGGAGCATTTGTAGGAGATGACTACCGAGTGAATTCTGTGAATAACTCCTTCCAAAAGGATGTTGGGAATAAGCATCTTACCTCTAGGAGAAAAGCACTGTTAGCAAAGAAGTTACATCTTCAAGACAAAAGACCATGGAGGTGAAGTCAGGCTTGGCGGAAGTCACGCCGAATTAACTATTGCGAAGGATATTGAGCAAATAGGAAAATAAGAGAAGAAGGGGGACCGTGGAAATGAAGAGAAGGACAAAATGAAGGATAATATAGGTATGAGCCCAGAACAGAAAGAATACTTGCCTGTGATCCTCTGTTCATTCTCTCCTTTACTGAGAACTAGGACAAGATGGGTAAGAGCAGTGGGTTGACAGCGGTGGAAATTAAACGTAATGAATTGGGTAGCAAAATATAGGAAATTTTATGCACTGAAATCAAGGAATGGGATAATCTTTCTCCCAAGTTCTGGAAGAACTGGCTCGTGAATTTGCAGACTCAGTGATAAGTCATTTTTAATATATTTGGTTGTATTTTAAAATGCAATGTTTGTTCAATCTATTTTTAATAAAAGAAAAAACAGAAGTGCTGAAGAAGAGAGAAAGGAAAATGTGATCTACACACCTGGTGAGAGCATTGCATATAATTATAAAGCAAATTTTGGAGGAAGCCTGATTAAAGGCTTGGAAGTAACCGGAACAAAACACAAAACAGAAGTAAACTATACCAACAGGCTTGATACCAATTTTTGATAAAGCAACTGATTTTCTAGGTTAACCTAGTCAAACTGCAGCAAATGTGCCTTGCAGTGGCTGATTTTTTTTGCTGTGCATCTCAGGTATCTGTTTCCACCACCAATGCTGAGAGCAACTGTCTCCACCTCCCAGAGTAGAGTCATTTCTTCTGGACTGGGGAAGCAGCTGCTGGGTGCAGGATCGAATCCCTTCCCCTCCAAGGGAAATTCTCAGCTGAGGTGGAAATGAGCCGGGACATACGCATGTGCATAGCTGGAATAAAGTTGACATCTATCCTACCACTGGGAGAAGGGATGCTCTCTTCTGGATGAACGAAAGATGGCAAATCCAAGCCGGATTTCAGGAAAATGTTTAATACTATCACACGGGACATTCATAGTGAAGCTGGCTAGATAGGGTTAGCAGGGGAGCTGCTCAGTAGTAAGGAACTAGCTCAAAGTCTGGGGACACCTTATTGCAGCCTTTCAGTATTTAAAAGGGGCCTTAAGAAAGATGGGGACAGACTTTTTAGCAGGGCCTGTTGTGATAGGACAAGGGGTGATGATTCTAAACTAAAGGAGGGGAGATTTGGGCCAGACATGAGGAGGAAATTTTTTACACTGAGGGCGGTGAGGGCCTGGCCCAGGTTGGCCAGAGAGGTGGTGGATGAACCATCCCTGGAGACATCCCAGGCCAGGCTGGACGGGGCTCTGAGCAACCTGAGCTGGTGCAGATGTCCCTGCTCATGGCAGAGGGGGCACTGGATGAGCTTTGAAGGTCCCTTCCAACCCAAACTATTCTGTGATTCTATGAAAGGAAGATAGGAACTGAGAGTTGTAAGAGAGCTTATCTAACCAGAGAGGAGGTTGCTAGTGAATGTGCTCAAGGATGTATTTCAGGACTGGTTTGATTTAATAATTTCATTTAAAATTTTGTCACAGAAGGAGGTAGAACACTGATGCTTTTTGTTGGCAGTAAGTTTGAAGGACCATGTCAGTACAAAAGAGGATCTTATGATTGTCTGGAAAGAACTGGATCCTCTTGAATAGAGGGGAAAATGGCACTTAATTCCGTAAATGAAAAATTGCAGTTAAGACTTTGGATTTGAAGTGTACCAGTAGAAACTTCAGCCCGAAGTAAAAAGCTGATCAGTGGGTGTATCACTACAGTAGGTGAATTAAGTGGTCAGGGGATTGTTAGTCGATCACAGAATGACAGAGTTGCCAACCATAGGATGCATTGCAAGAGATGATTTTAGCAGAGGTAGTGGAAGTGCCCAGGCCATCTATGAGAACCTATTTATACTTCATCTGAAATGTTATATTCAATTCTTGAAGGCAGGTTGTATTCAGGAAGGATGAAGAGCAGGTGCAGAAGAGGCTTTGGAGCACTGTTAGGGGGAGCATAGGGTGTCCGTGTTATCACAGAATCACAGACTGGTTGGGGTTGGAAGGGACCTCTGGAGATCATCCAGTCCAACCCACCTGCTAACGCAGGGTCACCAGAGCAGATCACACAGGAATGTGTCCAGGTGGGTTTGAATGTCTCCAGAGAAGGAGACTCCACAGCCTCTCTGGGCAGCCTGGTCCAGGCTTTGGCACCTCAAAGGAAAGAAGTTTCTCCTCATATTCAGATGGAACCTCCTGTGCTTCAGTCTGTGCCCATTGCCCCTCATCCTGTCGTTGGGCACCACTGAACAGAGTCTGGTCCATCCTCTTGACATCCGTCCTGGAGATATTTATAAACATTTATGAGATCCCCTCTGAGCTTCTCTGCTCCAGGCTGAACAGCCCCAGCTCTCTCAGTCTTTCCTCATAAGAAAGATTCTCCAGACCCCTAGGAGAGCATCTTTGTGTGTTTAGTCTAGCATGTGAAGAGGGGATATGATTGCTGGCTACGAGTACATCAGGCAAGTAAGCGTTTTGGAGGGAGAAAGCTATTTAAGCTAAAGAACAACGTTGGCAAAGAAACAAATGGGAATTAATTGTCTATGAATGTAGGCTGGAAATTAGAAGAGGTTGCTGTGCCACCAGAGCAGTGAGATCCTGGAACGAGTTAATGATGGGGACACAAAGATTAACTGGTTTTAAGATGAAGCTCAATAAACTTGTGAATGAGATTAGGTGACACGATGCCTGCAAAATCACTAGACTCACTTGCCTGAGAAGGGACGTTTGCAAGTTTTGCTGTAGTGAGGAAATGGAGAATGGACCATTGAACTCCATGTGCACCACTGAAGGTCAACACCCTTAGGTGGAAGTTGTGCCATTTGTAAGAGACCAGGCAGTGTCCACAAAAATGGATGACATCTTGGAATAAGTGTTCAAAGTTCATTTTCCTCGATAGAGAAGAATATCACATTGCAGGCTATTTATCACTTGGAAATATTTATATTTTTTTTAATCTCAGGTTTAAGTACTGAAGTATTTTCACTTGCAAAATTGCTAGAGGCTCCACTGGAAGTCTGATGTATTTTGGCACTCTGCAAATGCACGATTTGGTCATAGTGTGTATTTGTGGAGCTTGTATTTGCCAATATGACTTGTTTGCACAGAATAAAATATCCAGCAGAGCATGAGAGATAAAAACTAAATTTCCCTTTCTAAAAGTAATATGGGAATTAGCCTACATTACAGAGCTTAAATTACACTGATTCTCCTCCAGGGTTGGAAAAAAAATTTCAAAATCACCTCTAATCTGTGAAGAATCTAAACCATATGGAAATCTTCCTAATTCCCCTGGGTGTTTTTGACACTCTTACCCATAGATCTTAGATAATTTCTTTTTTTTTCTGTTGCAACCACCTCAGTTCCAGGTGTGAGATTTTTCAGTAATAAAATAGTTACACCACTTGACTTTCTAGCACTGAGGAATTGATAACAACAAATATCAATACTGATAGATAATAATATCACTTGTAATAATCCAGGTGAGTTGTACTAGTTTTGATTGTGTCAGTGAAGTTGATGGTGTCATTTTCCTACGTACAAAGACCCCTTTAGCTCCTGCTTCTTGCTTAAAAATAATTCAAGGGTTCAGAAAAGAATTAGGACTTTTCAAATGTTGTTTTTCCTTTGGGCAGAGTGTTTTGATATCAGGTTTGGAGCTCTGCCTCTGAGAAACAAAGATTGCTGTGATTTTTTTACTAGACCTTTCGAAGTACCGATACAGCATTTTTTTTGGAGCTCATCGCCCATAGCAATCAGTCAGCCCTGTGGTTCATATCCTATTTTTGAAAAGCCATTTCCTTTTGGTGCACACGTCTTTTCCCTGTGTTTATATGAAGCAGTCAATGGGGCTTTCAGCCGTAAGGATCAGAATGAAATCAAATAAATTACTTCCAAAGATAGGAAACCATTTCACACCTTGGAGCCTCATTTTGCTCCAGATGTAGCGTGTTACAGCTCATGCTGGTGTAGAGCCGATTGTAAACCAACTGACCTGTCGTGACACTTAAAATCTTGGTAGAATTTGCACTTTGCCTGCAAGCTGACACTTCGTTTTCATCCTGTTTGGGTTTGGATCTGTAGCTGTGAATGGGGTGATTGCCTCAGAGTAATGATGGAAATGGATTTTCGTTCATTCTTCCATTATATAGAATTGTGTTGGTACATGCATTCAGTTGTAAATGTGCTGAGGTTCTGTAAGAAATACAGTTCCTGCTAGCATTTAAAAAGAAATCCAAAGTTATTGTAGGTTGGACACCACCTGATACACAGTGTTTACATTAATTCTATCTTTTTTTTTTTTAAAGGGAGTGGTAAACTTTAGTTATGATTTAGGGAGGTTCTTATTACCACATCTATTCCAAGGGTTTTCTCACTCCTCTTCATTCTGGGGGAACTATTTTGATTCAAAAACAACTTTAATTGACTTTTTATCTTTCGGTGTAGAGTGTGTTTGTGATATACTGTCAGGCAAGCAGCCTGCACAGAAATGTTATTCTTGTCTCAGGCCTCTGAGTGTGTTGATGGTGGTTGATGTTCATCTGTATTTGATTGCCTAAAAAATATTAATCCGGCCTCAGTTTTAGAGTTTTTGAATAGGGGTGGGGAAGGAGGTGAAATTTCATCTTATTTAGTATTGTACTTGCAGACTTTTAATATACAAGCGCTGATTTTGAAATGGTATGAAAAACACATTTTGGGAAAGAAGATAACAATACATGTTCTTAGGGACATGGTTTAGTGGCAGTGTTGGGTTAATGGTTGGATTCTGTGATCTTGAGGGTCTCTCACAACCAGAATGATTCTGTGATTCTATGTATGGTGATGTCCAAATGTAGAGTTTAAATCCTAGGAGGGACCCAGCTACGAGGAGGATCGAACATTAGCTGTAGTGAGTACCGCCTACTCGCAGTGTGCTCTGTGTCTCACTTTTCCTGTCTATAAAATAGAGCTCATAAATCTTGCCATCATTTACATAGTGTTTTGATATCAGGTTTCTCTCCGAGTCTGAAGTAACATTAATTATTAGTCGTGGGACTGCTATTTCCCTTTGATTTCTCCCCACCTCTGTATTGCCGTGTGTGCAGCCCCTTCTTCAGAAAGGAGGACACGCTAAACCGCCCTCCCTGAGGTTACTCCATCACCTCTAATGGTGGAGCACAAAGCCCTTCATTTCTCCACTCTGGTGTCTAAAGTCTCTGAACTTGTTTAGCCCAAGGGAGTGGTAGGCCCAAGCGTGCTCCGAAATACCGATCTCCTGTTTTGATAACTGAGCTCTGAAATCAAGATAAACAAGCTGCCCTATATACTGAACACGTCCTAATTGCACACTTCGAGTCAACCAGCCAATCAATGAGTGTGTGTCGCCCGCTAATGAATATTTGTAGTTTCGGAAGATTTCGTATGTGATGTTCCTTGTAGCTTCTGCAGTTCTTAGCAGGTTGGCTTCAAAGACCCTGTTCAGGAGAAGAACCTGGCTTCATCTAGACCAAGAAACTGCATAGTTTAATTTCATATGTTAGCTGGGCATGGTCACTCTTATTCAAATTATATTAGCTAATACTTCTTTGAAACTGTTTACACTGTGTGCAAAGTTGTGTTTAAAATCCTATTAGCTAATACATTTCCTAGTCTAGACTCGGGGAGGGTTGACTCCCTGAAGAACTCATAGCAGGACTTTGTTTACTTGGAGGGGGTAGAAGAGGGAGGCGGGGAATGAAAGGGCTAGTGATGTTTGAAACAATCCAAATGACTTTAGCTGTGCCAAATATTTTGCTGTCTGTCCCTCTCTTTGCTTTTATTATTGCTAAGATTTTTTTTTTGTCGAGAGATGGCTCTCAAGTCCTGGGGGTAACTTTGAAAACCATGGGAGTGTTGCCACCAACCAAGGTCTTGGATGTTCAGCGTGGGGAGCCAGGGCTCTCTGTGGGAGCCGTGGAAGGAGGGAGGCACAGAATAAGCATCAGAGTCAGGGTGGCCAGTCTGGCAGGAGCCCCAGGGAGCCACGTGCCAAGACTTTCATTGAACCAGAAGCACATCATGGACATTCAAGAGCCAAAAGGAAACTTTCTTGGTGGAAGATGACAGTGGCTTTTCAGATTTACCCCACCAACAGGAGAAAGAGGCTGGGTTTGAAGAGTAGATCACTCCCAGCATGACCTGATATAGGATTTCCTTCCTTCTACAAGTCACAGACAACTTAAGTTATGGGTCCTGCACTTTGATGCACAGTCTAGAACCTTCCTGACATCTATAGAGAACCTGAGCTCCCAGATGAAGTACCTGAAGCAATCACCAGACATCAAGTGGTGTGAATGCCTTGGGCGTTGCTGGTGGAAAATCATCTAACACCTTTTAGATTCTGCTCTGCTCTAAGTTTCTAAACTTCCTTGGTTTTTGTTTTCTTCCCCTAATCACTCCTGGCAGGTCTTGGGAGGTGGGTGTGATGCTGCAGCTGTCAGGTTAAGCAGCAATACCAAACCTATTCCTCTGTTTCCTTTTACTAAGTGTTTTTACTACAATTTGCCACAATTCTGATTTAGTAGTGCAAGTGGCATATCTTGGGAGAAAAAAACTGTTATCTCAGCCAAACGTTAAATACTCTATAATTCCAAGCCTTTCTCAAATAATCACTTTGACTATTGACTCGAGAGGCAGACAAGATCCCCAATCGTAGTGATACTGCCCTTGAATATCATAAGAAAGTTGTGGTGAACTCTAAAGTTGAATGTAAAATTCCTATTGATGGTGGAGCTGGACTTCCCTGGTTCTCAGGAGCTGTTGCAATTTGATTTCCATCACGGTTTTCCTACTGATGTCTCCGGTTATGGCTTTCTTAAGGTATCCTCATCTCTGGAATGTCTAACCTTTCTTTAAATCACATTCTTCCCACAGTCCCATCACAAATCAACTGCACTCCCACAGTTACCATTCAAATATAAATAAGTTAATTAAATTATTTACCAAAATGTGGTAAAACAAATAGACCCATCCTGTGTTTTGTTTGAGGTTCAGTTTGGTTTGTTTTCTAAAACATCCTTTTCCTTCTCTTTATGTTTCTAATCTAGAGTCTTATAGTGAGGGCTTTTTCTGGCTTGTTCGTTAAATTGCATGCACGTCAATAACACTGTGTATCAACATTCATTAATAAATGTTGGGTCCTCTATGTATCCCCCTTCCTGGGCAAGATTTTTCTATACTGTGTATTTACTAGAGCTACATCCTGTCTACTTCAGCTACTTGAGTAAGTAGCAATATTTTAACTGCTGAGTATATAGTGTGCGTCATTTATTTGTCCTGACTAGATCCACTGCTGATTTCATAAACATTTGGGGAAAGAAATACCAAACTAGCAAATATTTGGAGAACCCCCTAATGTAGGATCTTAAGAGGACAATATCATCTCTCAGTTTGAAGATTAAAATCAGTGCTGTTCACAGCTGATTAACTTTCCTTTCTAATATTTCCCACAAATTGAGGTAATGTAATAAAACTTAATGAAACAAGGTTTAGTAAAGCCACAGAGAATATTTATATGGCAGTGAGCTATGGGGTGGCTCAGGCTGTCCTGGCTTTGTAATGGCTCAATGGATGGGTGTTGGGTTCTTGCGTTGGGTTCCAACTGCCTCTTTGGTGGCTCAAAGGTGATGTGAATTATCTGCACTGTATTTTCTTAATATCTAGTCAGTGATCGATCGCTGCTTTCTTTCCCAGCAACTCTAACGATTCTCATTTTTGCTCCTACAGAGTCATCAGCAAAGTGGTGCCAGCTCCAGAGGCCAAACCTTCCACTCCTGTGAGCCGGCCCAAAACCCCTCCGCCCGTGCCGTCACCGGTCCCGGCTCCCATCCACGTCACCCCTCCTTCAGCTCCAGCTCCTCCTCCTCCACAGGCCACCGTCTCGCAGGTCCTCATCCCACCGCCCTCTCCAGCCGTCTCGGCGGCAGCAGGTTCCAAAGCTCCGGTTCGGAGCGTGGTGACCGAGACCGTCAGTACTTACGTGGTAGGTGATGTGCTGCCGCAGTTTGTCCCAGTGCCAGTGACATTCATCTCTTGAATTGTTGAGCTCCTGGGTGACTCATCATCTCAAAATGATGGTACCTGGACTTGTCGTGTTGCTCTCTATTAAGCTGCTCCTTATCCAGCCCTTGCTTCCATGCACGTGATTTGAGGGGTTAATAATTAAAACACTAGCACTTAGACTGAATTTCTCCTTTGTTTCTAGTTCAATGTTCAAGTTTCTTTTAACAAGTCCATTTATATCCCACTCGGTATTTTCTGCTAACTGAGCAAGAGCATTTATTTTTTGAGTTGGAGGGTTTTTATAGATTCTTTCATAAGTGTTGAATTGAAACCTCAAATGTCAAACTCGCCATAGATTTTGCTGTCAGTCGGGTGAAGTACGAAACCCTCATACAACATCAAGAATTTGACTTAGCCCTCATCTGAAATGTGGAGAGTCCACAATCTCTGTTTCGGTTTCTTCAACATACAGAAATTGCAAATGTTTGTGCTTCTCAGAAAGTCTGGAGATAGTTCATTAGTCTACAGTTTATTAGTCTGTTTGACATATGCTCTGAACTTGGCCTCTCTGGTAGCATGGAGACTTCTTTATTCCTTAAGAAAAGTGTCCCATCCAACATGATGTAGGAACTACATTCCCTAAAAGAACATGAACATACCTCTGGGCAGGACTAGGATTGCTGTGCTACTGAAAATTTCTGCATTAGATGCGATGTAAAATGGAAGTCCTGTCCATTTCTGGTCATTGAAGAGCAGCAGATACCATTAACAACAGTACCAGTGTTGTTATCCTCCCTGTCCTGGCCAAGTTCCAGCTTGGTTGGTGACACCTTGCTTATCTGTGGTGGGTAGCAGTTTAAAAATCTCACCATTTAAAACACCTGAAACTTGTTTTTATTCCAGAGCTTCCTGGGCTTTAATTGCAATGTATGCATGATTTTTCTCCTTTTTTTTTTTTTTTTTAAATTCCTGTTTTTATAATGATTCCTAGTGTAAATCTACCCTGCCGTTTCTAATGGAAAAGGTGCTCTTCCCTGCTGGACTTAAACTGTTGTATCGTGTTACTGGTCTCTGTTTAAACAGCTGCTACATTTCACTCCTGAGTTGGTTACAGCACTAGACGACCGCACAGAGGCTGTGCGTATCTTTAGGGTGCAGGATACACATCCTCACCTCCTATATCACAGGTGTAAATGCAATGTCACTCTTACAGTAGTGCCCAGAAGCTTGGAAATTTCATAGAATCATTTCAGTTGGAAGAGACTCAGGATCATCGAGTCCAACCATAACCCAACTCCAGCACTAAACCATGTCCCTAAGAACCTGGTCTAAACGCCTTTTAAACCCCTTCAGGGATGGTGACTCCACCGCTTATTCAGTCTAAGAAAGAAATATTTCCAAAATACTGCGCTACATCCAGTTTTCTTCAGTAAGCATTAAAAGCAAAGAACTTAGAGATTATGTTAGTTTAAAGAAGGAAAACCTAGATAGTACCTTATGGGGAATTCAGAGGACATGTGGGCTCCATGTTCTTTCTTTCTTTCTTCAATATTGTAGTTAAAACCAGGGCTTTATTTCATTAGGATCCAACTATCTGCACAGGCAGAGAAACTCCTGATATGAGACGTTTATAAGTCAAAAAGGCGAGAGAGAGGTTGAGGAAGAAGGGAATAATTAATAACTCTTAGCCCATTGTAAGAAGGGGATCTGGGACACAGAATGATGAAATGGCTGTCCCCAGGTCACACAGGACAGCTCTTCTAGAGATAAGATTGGAGCCAGTGTGACAGAGGTGAGCAACTCCCTTCTGCAGGGGAGGACAGGAGGATGATCTTATAGTTAAAAAAAATGTAAAAACCATGATGTGGGCTCTCCCTGCAGGATAGCATCTCAGTAAGCGTGCTCTGATCGTGAGCTCTCGGTGGTTTGTACTAAAATAGCATCCAGCAATCACATACTGTCCCTCCTGCCACAACCCTTGGCTCATTAAGGGATGAGAAGTTGCGCAATATTTTTAACATCCTCATTCAGCAGCCTAAGTCCTTGTTTAACGAACAGGCAGAAGTTTCAGTGGTTACAGACCACCCTGCCCCTCTCCAGCCCCTGAGACAGGTATTCTGCAGACACGCATTCCCCCTGAATAACTTAAAGTTTGGAAAAGTTGGGGTATCTGTCTTCAGTTGGGGCACAGCATCTCCTCCTTCCCCACCACGACGACCACGGACCTTTCACACCCAGGTTACCTGCGGAGCAGATGCTGCTCTGCCAACTCAAAATGACTTTGCAGACATGAGATTAGATGCCTAGATAGGAATGATCGTTGCAGTCAATCACCTTTAAAATCAAGTTCATTTTAGGACGTTGCCTACTCCGTTTCTCTAGTGGGAAGGAGATTTTTCCCTGCTTTGTATTTCTAGGCTTTGTATTTTCTAGTTTTAAATCACAAAAAGAATTCAGGGCTTTAAGAGGAGTCAGTCAGGAGGGATGTGTTGGTTGCAGCTCTGGTACATTCCTATTGATTTTTTGGGAAGTGGTGTAAGATGTACAGACCACCTTTGAGAGAGAGAGCGAGCATTTGGGGCTTTTCATCTAGTACTTTTTAATACCATTTCTGTAACCCGTACAGATAGCAAAAAGTTATTGCCTTAGATATGTGTAAATGCACTAATGCACCAAAGCTGAGGACAGAACAGTTTATGTTCTTGATATTCAGTGATAATGTGCAAATCTTCGTAAAGGGATGATGAAATCTGGGTAATAAACCCCAACATTTTACACTTCGTCTTGTTAATTGCACTTCTTTGGGTGAATTTCATGACATTTTGTATGAATGTTTTTAGCAAATAACTGTTAAAGAAACTGCTGGAGATTTAAAAATACAAATAATGGGTCAAGCGCTATATAAATATTAAAAAAAAAATCATAAATCTCTGAATATGATTAATCCAGTAAGCAGCTGCCTAATGCTGTAAATGATCTGCCTCTCTCATTTCGTTTACCCTTTAGTAAATTGTACTGTGACATAAATGTCATAAGGGGAATGGAAAGTTACTCAGTAACAACTTTTTTTATATCCTGATCTTATCAGCTAGTTGAAGTTGAAGACTTTGGCTAATAAGTAATATGGCAATGTATACACAGGGCACTGTATATTTTACATGCATATAAGACTGTTATCTCACGCAGGAGGCTGCCGTTGCTCCTTCTTGCCATTAACAGGCTAGAATTTAAAAAGTCACGACAGTATAGACAGAGAAGGAATTGTGTCCTTAAGCCCTGGCTGCTATATGTGAATGGCCGTGCTTATGTCGGGTGGTGTAACTGTCTTTACTGGTTTACAGGACGGTACAGAAAAATGCATGTTTTTGTCATCATGTACAGTATAGGAAAATCAATTAAAACATAACGCTGAGTGCTTATGATCAGAGAATTCATAACTAACAACAGCGACTGCTGAATAGCTTTGTCAGATAGGCAAGAAACTCTTTCTTTTTTTTTTTTTTTTAATGTCAGTTTTGCCACCCGCTTAGCCCTGAAAACCAACTTAACTTTTCTTTTCTTTGCACCAGATCCGAGACGAGTCGGGTAACCAGATCTGGATCTGTCCTGGCTGTAACAAGCCAGATGATGGCAGTCCAATGATAGGTTGTGACGACTGCGATGACTGGTATCACTGGTGAGTTCTTCTCATCCATCCTCTTCTGCTGTTCCCTGGCAGATTTGGGGCTATATTATCAACACCTTTTTTTTTCTTTTTTTTTTTTGTTATGGCTCATGACACTGGGAATATTTGAATGGCTTTGCTATGTCCAATTTAATAATCTGGTAGATATTTTTATCTCTGTTTCTCCGGAATTTGAAAAAGGAGATTTTAAGCTGTAAAGGAGAGTTACTTTTTAATTAATGGGCATTGGTGATAACAGTTGTTTTTGAAACTGCTGGGAAATATTGCTGATGCCAGTAATTTTGTGAGAACTACAGGATTATGAGCATAGTGTATACAGATAGACATTTCAAATTATGAAGCATTGTACGAACAGCAATATAAATGTCAGTTCTTACAATAGAGTTGGAGGAAGTTAATAACTTTTTAGGCATTTTCTTAAACAGCTGCATAAAATCGTGAGGGTTTTTTTGCAGATGTGTTGAAGAAGCGTTTGAAATTATTTAAAATCTGGCCTAATGTACCTGAAAGTGCGCTCATATTTTCTGTTAAAATAGTATTTCTTATCTGAGTGTCCTTTCGATATATGGGGTTTTTTGTTTCAAAGCAAGTGGTTTTTAGGTTTCTGTTCGATCATTAGATTCATTAAGGTAATAGTAACATAACTGCTGTATTAATTTGAAGGCCAGACCCTTTCTCCCATTGGCAAGTTGCATTTCTTTGGCTAAGACACAAAATCAACGTTACTCCACTGAGACTGATATTTCCCCCTCTTTCCCAGGCCTTGCGTTGGGATTACAACTGCACCCCCAGAAGAGGTACAATGGTTCTGCTCCAAGTGTGCCAACAAAAAGAAGGATAAAAAACACAAGAAGAGGAAGCACAGGGCACACTGAAGACGTTGGCAGCGGACTGAAGTCGTGCGGTCGCTGCGACACCGCCCGCCCTGACTCCGTTGCAGGTTTTGGGGGGGAATAATCCAACCAGCTCGTGTCTCACCCTCCGTCACGACTCTGGAGTGAATCGGGGCGAGGAGATGCTCTCCGTCGGGGGCTGTCGCGTTTCACAGACCGTCCGAGCCCAGG
This sequence comes from Caloenas nicobarica, assembly GCF_036013445.1. NCBI lineage: Eukaryota > Metazoa > Chordata > Aves > Columbiformes > Columbidae > Caloenas > Caloenas nicobarica. The sequence goes on from NC_088245.1 coordinate 5,298,672, forward strand.
GGTTTGGATTTTGGTACATTCTGATCCCGTCTTTCACCTACCGAAGGGAGAATTTGCACAGAGCGATATAAAAACTTCAGTAGTTCATGGCTCGGCAGCAACAAAGATGAATGTTGTAAATGCAGATTATCTGTCCTGTTCTTTCTCGATTTGTTATTAATCTCTCTTGAACCTTTGCAGTAAGGTGCTGAGAGGAGAAGAAAATGTAAATTGCAGTAAGTTGTAAACTGAGAAGACCTTCTGGAATGATTTCTATAGCCCGGATACAGTTCAGCCTCTACTCCTGCTGAGCCAGATAATCATAACGTGGAAATAAAAAGTGACCGGTAAATATTTTTGTGACAAGAATATATGAAGCTTTTTTCCTTAATTTTTAGTACTAACATAAAATAAACACGTTCAAGCTTTTGTGATATATCTTCTATTTTTAAAAAAAAAAGTTTCTATTGTGTCGATTTTTTTCTTCCGTGCGAATTTGTTTCAGTGGACCTGTAATATATTTTATACTTTGGTTTTTGATTTGGTTTGTTTTTTTTTTTTTAGTCTTTGTCAGCATACCTTTTCATTGCTTGTACATTTCATTGGTGTGTAAAAACACTTCCCATTAAAAGATTTTCACGTGTGTAAATACCAGATATTTATAAAGTACTTTTTTTTTTTAAATTATTTTTTTATAGGGCTTGAGGATTTTAATTTTTGTCTGCCTGAGAATACAAACCTAGTAGCTATTAAACGCCCGTGCGACGCACGCCAGTCCGTAGGGCTTTAAGGGATTGGCACACACGAGGAGCCGGCCAGCACCATAATTAGGCCTCGATTCAGATACTTAAACATGTGGTAACTTCTTAAGAAGTGAGTAATCCTATTGCCTTCAAGGAGCCTGTTCCCACACTTGGTTCTACATGTGCTTAAACGCCGGCTGAATCGAGAGCTTAGGCCAGGGGGCTCTGCACTTTCAATGGTCGCTACAGCGCGTTAATCTGTAGCTGAGCTTTTTTTTTCTTTTTTCTTTCTTTCTTTTTTTCTGTTGAGTTTGCCAAGACGATCGGGCTCGTGTTGAGATGGAGGAGATGCCGAGTGGCGCCGAGGCCAGAAGACGCCTCGCTCTGCTTTTTCTACCCCCTTGGAAAGAACAATAAAATGAGTATGAATTGTATTCCCCATTGAAAATAAGGGGGGGAATTCACAGAGAGGAAAGAAAAAAAAAAAAACAAGGCAGTATTAGATACTGTAGTGCAATGGGTCTCAGAGCTAAATAAAATACAAGAATAAATCTGGAAAAAAAATATATGCCTTTTGTTTCTGGAGCGATTTTAGGCTTCATTGGTTAATTTGGGGATATTTGTACTTTAAACCGTACAGTGAGAAACATTTGATGTTTGAGAATATGGCCCTTTAACCTGTTGTGCAGATAATAAGAGTTATTTTTTAAGTGTATCCAAATTGATATTAATGAGAATGAATTAGTTCTGTTTTTAAAAGTACCAGTCTAGTTAGGGAAATGAGGCTTTGCTGATAGAACTGTTAAATTACAAATCAGTGGAGATATGGATGAAATTGGTTTATTAAAAGTGCGCTGTTACATTCTTTGTTCAATGCCACCTCATTTATATTCTGTCCCTGCTAATTACCAGTCAGGAAAGTTCTTGGGTTTGATTATTTTATTTTGAATTGCTGGATGTTGCAAACCTGATTCTTGTGGGTTTGTTTGGTTTTTTCCATGTGTAATGTGCAAGCATACGAAATACAGAGTCTTTGGTCATTTCTGGTTGAAATAATAAAGAACTAGCTTTTGGTAAGTTGTTTATCAATTTCCTCCTCCCCACCGTTAATCAGAACTTCTCACATTTAATCAGCTAAATTATTCAAGGTGCCGTGGGAGGGCTGAACTTTGCCATTTCGACGGCCGCTCAGCTGTTTCTATGCATGCTTGTGCCTCGCTGCCGCCGGGTTCGTTTCCTCCCCCTGGGTTTTATGATTTTATAAGTGACCCCTGCGGCAATAAAACCAAAGCATCATTTTCAGGAGCCTTGTGTGGCTGAGGGGATTAGTAACGGGAGAAGACGCCCTTCACCTCCGGGTCAGCGGTTTGTAGCCATCCTCGGTCCATAGCTGCGCACAGCCTGCCTCCCCTTTCGCTGCTGTGTAGCAGGAACTGGTGGTTTAAAAGAATAAATCAGCTTCCAAAACTAGTTACCCCCCGAGCAGCCATGGGGGATGGACCTTCCTTACATCCTCTGGTGCCACCCAACGCTGAGCAAGCCCAGATGTTTGTATTTGCTGCTAGAACTTCGCCGGTTGTGTTTCTGCTCCACAAACTCTGCCGGAGTTAGGGCTGCTCCCTTGCTTTGCCTCTTGATTTAACGGGTTGGGCATTTGTGTTCCCCTGAATCCTTTTATGATTTGGGTTTTGGACACCGTTCCCCATGGGAAGAGGGTCCGGCGGGTGGGTTGCAGGTTGGTTTGCTCATTGGATGTCATGGGAGAGCATCAGTATCTCCGAATGGTTTTCCTGCCTCTTTCATCCAAGAGGAATATCAGCTGTGAGCGCTGTCTCTGGAAAACACCTGTTTCCATGGCTAGTTGGAGTAGAACTGGTTAAAAGTTTAGAAAGTAAAGAATTAAAACATTTTCAGTGAGGAGAAGACAACTCACCATCTGCCCACGGTGTTAAGACAGATACAATTTTCCCCCCTTTACTGATGCACTGTACGTAGTGGATTTATGCAGTACGGTGACTATTGGTAGCAAATATTCAAGAAAAGAGCGTAAAAGCTATTCCGTGAGAAAAGCCTGTTGGATCCTGCCTTTACTTTGAGGCCAGATGATTATCTGGAGTCGGTTGGAGCTGTGTCAGTTTACACCAGCCCAGGAGCTGCCCGCTTGTGCGGGTGACTTTGGGGCTGGGGAGCAGCTCCTTTTATTGTGAAATCAGGCAGGTTTTCATTCTTTTTTTTATCCTCCAAATCCTCCTTTTAGGGCAGCCCGTACCTGCAGGTCGTTGGAGAAAACGGCAGTGCTGGGTGCTCGCTGCAAAGCGTGTTAATCATTAGGCAAAATTGCAACTTGTGAATGAGTTTTGCACCCAGAAAAATCTATATTAATATGAAGACGGCAAGCGCAAGGCTCAGAAATAGGAGAAACTATCTTGACTACTGATTTTTATTGGAGGGGAGAGATATAAATGCAGAGCATCCATCCCTGAAGTAATGGGGATGCACTTTTCCAGAGATTATCTTCCTTCGGGGCTGTATGTGGTGCTCAAAGCATCATTTCTCTGCTTGACAAGGTGTTTCTCTTCTGAAGGTGTCCGCAGCTAAGTACAGTGAGGATCTTTATGCTCCGCAACTGATTTGTGATTCCAAATGTCCTGGAAGAGAAAGGGAATAAAAAAAAAACGTGAATCGGAGGGTATCAGAGCCTGCTGACTTTGTCTGGGCTTTCCAGAGATAAAATATAGTGTATTACTTCACTGTATCACCTAAACCTTCTTTGTTCTCCTTTCAATAGGACGATTAAACAAAGACCTACTAACCAAATTAAAGTATAAAATGAACGCTGAGATATGGAAACCTTGCCAGAAGAATGTTAATGAATGAAGTTCACTAAAGGCATGCTGGCTAAGTTTTCAATACAAATAGTTTTATGGCCAATCTCTTTAGATCATAGCAGTTTTCTTTAGAAGTTTTAAGTCTCAAAAGTAGATGAGTTTCCTTCGCTGGGGAATGAATTAGATAATGCTCTGAATAAACTCCCTCTTCGCAGTCTTGTCAGTCATGGTACTTAGGAAACTCTCCCTTTCTTCTGGGGACTTTCGGATCAGCCGTAACCTCAAAAGTAGAAAGCTGCTATTAATCCGTGTGTGCTGTGCGGCAGAGGAGGCTGTAACGGGAGATTTACGGCCAGCAAACAGCTCATACCTGGCTGATGTGAGCAGAAGCCTTTAAACGTGAGCGACGGCAGCTGGTCTTGGGGTGATTTGCCTCGAAGGTGCTGCTCCAGCCTGCGTGGGGTTTACACCGGGTGAAGGGGGGACAGACTCCTTAGTGGGGCCTGCAGTGATAGGACAAGGGTTTGAAATTAAAGGAGGGGAGATTCAGGCTAGATATATGGACATTTTTTATGATAAGGCTGGTGAGAGCCTGTCCCAGGTTGCCCAGAGAGGTGGTGGATGCCCCATCCCTGGAGACATCCCAGGCCAGGCTGGACGGGGCTCTGAGCAACCTGAGCTGGTGCAGATGTCCCTGCTCACTGAGACTCAGTGACCTTTAAAGGTCCCTTCCAACCCAAACCATTCTATGATTCTAAGACGCAGCTCTTCGTGCTTTTGCAGCAGGACTTTCAATCCTGTGATGCTCTCCAGTGGGAGAGAGGAGGAGAGCTGGGGGCTACAGGACCACTGTGTCCTCTTGCCCACTCCCCCTTGACTCCCCTTTAATTTTCCTTCCACTCCATGTTTGCTCCAGAGACCCTGACCCTTAAAGTCAGGTTTCTGGTGGCCAGTGCCAAAACCGCAGCAGCTCGGTGGCTTTTGGGTGCCTTGCACAGATGGAGACTTGCACTCAGATGTGGTGGCACCGAGCAGGTGCTGATAGTTGAGATTTGGTGGGACATTGCTGCCTCAACCTTTGACCAAGGAGGTGAATTTTTCAGAAAGCAAAATGCCAAGTAAACCCAGAATAGGTGGAAGATCTTCCACATATTTTTAAAAACACAAGGAGAAATTGCTAATGACTACGCAGTTCCCTGTTGTGTGCTCAATGTGAGTGTTCCCATAAGGACTTGGAAACAGATTTATAAAACCAAACAGAAAAAAATTAGATTATCTTATTCTCTAAACGAGGGGGTGAAGGAGAAAGGGCCTTAAAACGCATTTACGAAAATGAAGGTTTCATCACCTGTCACGAATAGGAATTGGGTCTATAAATTAGAAAGTCTTGCCTGTCGATTCCTCCATAAGCCAGCGTGGGTTTGACAACTTACTGTGCCTGTCATTTGCTTTGCTCTAGGACTAATGACAAGTATGATGGGTTGTCACTGGCCCGATGCCCTGGTGTCACCCAGGGCCTCCAGCGCTGCTGCTGTGTGCAGGAGACCTTCAGTCTTCTTCCTTCAAGCTGACCCCTCCCCAAGTGGGGGACTGGGCACTATTTGCTGTGGATTTTTTTTTTTTCATTTGGTACCCAAATGAAAAAAAAAATTTCCTTATACAGAAACAAATTAGGTAATAGAGGCAGGGAATAGTGCGCAATTGTTTATTTGTAACTGAGATGTCATTTACAGCACTTTTCTAATAAATGCTGTAAAAATTGTCATGTTTAGGGTGTACATCTGCTCAAAGGTTTTGTCGTCCACGTGGTAACCCTTGCACATATTCTAAGGGAGAAATACTGTCCTGTCAGTGGGAAAGTCGGACACAGTTCTCAGCTCTGTCGTGGCTTTGCTGGGGCGCAGGATCGGTGCGTGTCCCAGTTTCCATCCACAGGAGGAGGATAACGTTTCCTGCTCTGGCAGCTCTGCTTCGGCCTTGGACCCAGGTGATGTGAAGCTTGTAAAAGGCAGCCCAGACTTTCCCACGGGTTAAATAACAAGAATAACACCTTTACACGGGGTGGATAAAACTGCACAACTATGAGGAGCTTCCCCAGCGCTGGGTCCGTCCTTGAACTTGCTCCTCAACTGCGCCTTTCTCTGCACTTCTGCATTTGTGTTTTCATTGAGGTTGAGAGCTGGAAACCATCCACTGCACTCCTGAACCAGACAGATCCTTTGGCTTTGCAGGCTTTAGTTGACCCTCTTCCAATAAGTTTTCCAACATGAATCCAACCCTCTTTTCATCCACTGATTTTGAACCTTTCTGCAGAGGGAGCCTGTCTGGGCTCACCTTGAGACCTTATTTTGCTACTACCTCTTTTTTGCTTCTAGGGTGAGGTTTACCTGAAAAACAGCTTCTTCCTTAAAATTACTTCAGGGATGTCAGAATACACCTCTCATAATTCATACAATAGCTGCCTTCTCTGGGCTTTGTGGGCTGTGAAATGTCTGCGTTAGTGCTTGGATTTGGCATGTATTGAGATGCTGAGAATGAAGCGATGCTGTTGTTCTCTATACTTTCTGCAAAGACAGATGCTCAGTCAAGCCCAAAATCCAGACTTTGGCCTCAGTATCTAATAACCCAGCCCGACCATTGACTCTTAGTGCCACCTCCTTTCTAAAAGGCTGGATTTGCAATGTCACAGCTCAGGAGCAAGCATGTCCCTTCAACCCTCCCTCCCAGTTGCCACTGGCTAAATGCCATATTTATTTGCTTTCAGGATTGCTTTGTCCTGGCCAAAAAAAGAGTTTCCCAAAGCCAGAATGTTCAGCAGTTTTGTGCTGAGGATCCCACTGAAGGTGTCGTAGCTATCTAATACATGAGATGATGTTCAGGGAATACAACTATGACCTGTGCAAAGTCTTGTCTGAACCAGCCACAGAATCTGTTGGAGATGTTCTAGCTTGCTAAGCAATTTAAAATGGAGAAATATATTTCAAGTTCACTAAACCAAAACTTCAGGTGTCATGCGTGTGTCCTGTCTGGGATGTTTTTTACGTCTACCTGGAGGTTTCATACCCAACATGGCAAAGCCATGAGCTCAAGCAACCATCACAGTGTATCTACTTAACCTTTATTCAGAATCTATTTATTCATTTTACTCAGACCACAAGGGATCTATTCTGCAAAACCCTTGTGTTCCTTAGAATTGGAAAAAGCACCTCCTGCCTACCAATCCCTTTACAAGCTGATCCTGCTCCATTTGATTCTCTCCATCTGCTGTTTCTGTGCTCTGCAAGATTTGACTACATGACCTATGGTGAAGGATGGACCGTTTTTGCCCTGTGCTTCCAAGCGACAGTGATTCCAATTCAGATGTGCTTAAGATGACTATTTAGCTAGTTTGAAGGAAATGTATGTGTCTCCCCTTTCAAGTAAGGATGCACCCGGGCCATGGACAACAGAAATGTACTCAGGCGGAGCACACTGAGGCAACTCAGGACAAGTTTGTCCTTTCTGTGTAGCCTCTAGATTAGCAACTACTAAAGCAAATATGCCTTGAAAGGAGTAAATCTGATCTGTATTAATTCTTCCACCCATAGCACACAAGGTAGCATGACTGCATGATTAAACCAGTGCTCAGGGCCTTGTGGTGCTTTTTTGGTCTTTATTATTGTGGTAGCAGAAGTGCAGGAGAAACAGGTAGTTCTTACAAGACCCTTATTGCTGGTGGCAAAGTTTCAGTCGTCCTCTGTGTACACGACAGTCGCCTTTCCAGCAGTTTGAGTCGTTTCTCCACATCGGGCCAAACACAGATTCTTCTGTACTACTAAGGGCATGGACCTATTTTTCTTAGCGTGGCTTCTGCGAATATATAATAGAAAGTGAGATTCATTTGCCTCTAATGAATCTGATCATCATGGGATATTTTCATTCTTTTGAGGAGCTGGGATGGGGAAAGGATGAAGGGGCAAGCTGGGGGTGAAATGTTATGACTACTGAGAAAAGACACAGTTTGAGTAGATACATTTGTTGAACGTAAGAACACCTCGATTCCACCTTTGCCCCTCATTGAGTGTGTTGCACATTTTGGACTTCACCATTAGCCTAGTGCAGGTCCAGCTCATCTCTGTGCCCAGGATCTTGGGGAAACTTAATTCTTCAGAGCTGAAACAGGCGCAGTTTGCAACTTCTTGCAAGCATGTCCAAGGGCAGATCTGCTATTGCTAACGAGGGTTAGGCCCAAGGCGAGCTTTTGGCAGATATCAAATCCTCCTTTCAAGCCAAGAAGTTCCCACTACTAGAGAGCAACACTATGGTCTACTTAAGTTTTGTAAGCTGTTAATGAGTCACTTGATATCAGCCAGATCAGTTCACTTACATGGAAAAGGCTCCTATTTCTCCTGGTGGCATTGACTTCGGCGTGTAGAGCCGGGGAGCGCGGAGCTCCAGTGACTGATCCTTCCTACACTCGCTTGCACAAGGGTATGGCAGCGCGATGGACTCATCTCAGATTCCTTCGGGAGGTGGTGACAGAGCTCCACCTTAATGAGTTCATCGCCCTGCCAGCATTCTTTCCACACCCAGGTGCCCATGTTGGCAAAGCTACGCTTCACCAGTTCACTGGAAAACGTTCCCTGGGCTTATTTAACAGGCTACAGATCTCGGGATCCTCGCCCAGCTCCTCATTTTTGCTTGGCCTTGGTTGACGGTCTGGTTGTGTTTACAAGCAGAGCTGAGTCTGCTGGTTTGGTGTCGGGGAAGGAGGGCGGTGGGGAGCTGCAGGGGACCAGATTAGTTGCCAGGGCTCCTACTAGGCCAAGTTTTGCACAAGTTATCCCGTGTGCATGTGGGTGGAGGGAGGAGCCAGTGCCTTAGCCCGTGCCCGAGGCTCTGGTGAATATTATACCAGCTCTGTTTACCAAAGCTGTGCTTAAATGACTGCAGAGCTACATCATGTCTTTGTTTTTCTTTTTGCCTCTGGATCACATGCGCTGGTCATGGAATTAACAGCAAATAGCATTACTTGGTCTTCTGGTGTGAATCCAGCCTCGGATGCACACATTGCAAAATAGTTGCAGAGCTGAATACGTTCTTTGCATTGCCTCTGCCAATGTACTCCAATTTTCTGCAACAACTTAGTAATTTAGCTGTTTATCTCCGTTTTGAGTTACCTTTATCTCAATCAGAAGTGTCTTGCTGCTTGAAATGGGTCTCTTACCTTTGTTCGTCTGACACGGCATGTTTCCCCTCTGCAAGACAAGTGCCCGTCATCGTCTTCTGGAGATACACCTTCCACACCTCTGGTGTCCAGGATCATGGAACCGCTGGAGATCAGACCTTCGCAGATAACGACCTGCCCCTTCCCTGCTGGCAACACACTCCACAGCTGGGGAACACAACTGATCACTCGTTATAGGAATTTAAAACAGAAGGGGACCTCCTGAGACATCTAGTTAGAGTCTGCCATCACGGTGCAACATGTCCCACTATGCCATTCCTACACTTGCCTGCGTTTGGGCAAGGTGGGTGGATGTCCCCAGCAATCACTGGGAAGTGGTAATAAAACCAGATGACTGTTTAGCGTGGACATTAGTTCGATGGCTTAAGGCCTCGAAAGCTGTGATGGTTCCCATCAGATGTGCTTGGGGAAATCATGGGGCCGGGTTAGCATCGCTCACTTTCTGTGAACAGAGACTGATTTATCTTCTGCTGGAGTTACAAACAGCGAAACCAAAGCAGGGTGGTGAAGTGATTTGTGCCAGGTCACAGAGAATGTCAGGGGCAAAGCTGAGATGGAACAGGCACCTCTGAGCTCCCAGCTCCCCTTGTCACTGAGCAGACGTCATTGAGCTCTGGGACCACTCATCGGGGTCAGTATCTGCAGAGAAAAATTGCCTGATGATACAAGAAGGGAAATTTTCTTCTGCTTTCTAAGCTTGAGATCTGTTCTAGCAGCTAATCCTTGCTTTAATAGTGGCATCTGTTGTAAAATACACCTTTGAGCCTCCTTCATCCTTGGGTACCTCTCCAGGTACTTTTCCAGGCACCTTTATATGAACCTATTACTGCGGGCACCAGTTTACGTTGAGTTTTTATCCCCAAAGTCGTTCTCGGCTGCCAAGATCTCCCTATAATAGATATGCAGAAGTCTGGATCCCGCTGCAAGGCCCTTCCAAACCAAAGGCGTGGGGAGATGTCTGTACGTGGCGTCCCCCCGAGGCTGCTTGACGCACCTCCCAACCACAACTGGGATACGACGCGAAGCGAGCTCAGCAAAGCACTTGCAAGAATTGGGCAGGAAGTGGTGATTTTGGATAAAATTGGGTTCATTTCTTCTTGCACTAAAACCCACGTCTCTGCAGAGCCCCTGGTCGCTTTGTCTCAGGTGTGCACCCAGAGAGGGTGGCGGTCTGGTGAGCAAACTGGAAATGAGAGTCTCCCAGCTGGTTGCGATAAACTCTATCAGCCAACAGACATCTGAGAAAGGCATTTCCATTTCGGTGGTCCCAGGTCAGGATAATGTGTTTCTAAATCCACACTTTCTTTATGTTACTGCATGGCATCTCCAAGTTGAAGTGGTTTAGCTGCCCCCACTGTAATTTTCCACACCTAGCTGCTTTGGATTGCTTTTTTTAAGTCTCACCTTAACTCTGAATTTATTTGGGTTTGTTTTTGTTCGTATGATAATCACAACATTCTTTTGATAAATTTTTTTTAAGCCTTGATTTACTGAGATTTGCTTGCAACCTTCATTCCAGTTTACCATTTTTTGTGCGTGGGGATATTTGAAATGAATATAATTATATTTAATAGCTTTTGCAGGTCCTAAAGCATCTTTTGATTTGAGTCCTAACTTTTGTTATTACCCCCCACACACATACACGCCTTTTTAGATATTCTCTGTTTAACCTATGCCTAGAGATTAATTAAAGTGTCATTAAAATGCCTTTAGTAAGTTTTGTGTCCTACATGCCTGGAAATATTTTTTTCCCACAGTCAGAATTGTTGTGCTTGTACCAACAATAACTGGCATGTGGCTTGTTTTTAGATCACCATGAGATATGATGAACGCTCCCAATTAGAAGAAAACACATTCATTTTTTGGATGCCTGTTCAAAGTTTTTTTTCAGGAATACCCACTAGTTTTTCATTTACATCTCTCCATCAGTCTTGGCCAGCTCTGACATCGGGGCCGAGAACTCGCTCAGGAGCGTGGGGGTGAGTCCCGCATCGCAGACGGTTGTGAAATGGAAATTTAGGATCTTCCTAACCAGTCACAGGGCAGAGTTTCAATCCATCCATAAATTTGCAAGCTTGGAGTGTTTGAGTGTGTGTAGTCGGGTACAAAGTCTCCCTCCTCTTGCAATAATTCTGCTTGGGGAGAACTCATAACTGGAAATTAATCTGGATTAGAGTGTATATGCCAGGAGGAGGTTTATCTACAACCAAATCCTACAGCTGACCTTGCAAGACTGGAGCTGATCAGAGGGTGGGAATGGATATACTCTGCCCGTTGCTGCTAATGACCACAAAAATTAAAGAAAGGTGGGATAGATGTGCATGACATGGGAGTAGAAATCAGATGATCTTGGCATTTCCCTAGGCAAGGAGCAGGACCAGTCCAGGTATTAAAGTAAATAATAATGGGACACTATTATTAATGTAAATAATTTGGGACACTATGCAAACCCAGCTCAGTGCTCTCTTCTCCAGACTTTTCCACCTCCTTAAGAGGATTAAATACATATATATATGCATATATATATAAATATGTGTGTACATACATATATAGATATATAAATACTCATATGAACAGCTGGGATAGAAAAACAAAACCCAAATTGCACAGCCTCCCCAAGGACCTATTTCATGTCTTGGTGACACCTTCTTAGATGGAAACCTGGACTCTGAGCTCCTCATTCCCAGTTCCTAGGGAGCCAAAACATGACGTCGAGCTGGGAATCAGGCTCTCGTGCAAAGTCAGAACGGGCTTGGAGGTGCCATGGCTGCTTTCTGGTTTCACTTCCACCAGAAAAGGAGCTGAGACTTCTAGTACCCCAGAGATTTTCAGCCAGGGAACCAAGCTTGGAGGCCTCCTCATCCCCTTGCTCAGCAAGATGCACCAGGAAAGCATCATCCAAAGGGTCATGGATGCTTTTAGCAAAGAGGTTGTAGCATGGAGGGCATTGGTCTCTTCTACCAAGTAGCAAGTGATAGGACAAGAGGAAATGGCCTCAAGTTGCACCAGGGGAGGTTTAGATTGAACATTAGGAAAAAATTCTTCGCAGAAGGGGTTGTCAGGCATTAGAACAGGCTGCCCAGGGCAGTGGTGGAGTCACCACCCCTGGAGGGGTTTAAAAGGCATTTAGACCAGGTTCTTAGGGACATGGTTTAGTGCTAGAGTTAGGTTATAGTTGGACTCGATGATCCTGAGGGTCTCTTGTGAACACTGGAACAGGCTGCCCAGGGGGGTTGTGGATTCTCCTTCTCTGGAGACATTCAAAACCCGCCTGGACGCCTTCCTGTGTAACCTCACCTAGGTGTTCCTGCTCTGGCAGGGGGATTGGACTAGATGATCTTTCAAGGTCCCTTCCAATCCCTAACATTCTGTGATTCTGTGATTCTGTGATTCTTCCAACTGAAATGATTCTATGGTTCTATCTCAGTGCAGCTCCTGCAGTCTCCTCTCCTAAAAGACACAAGAAGAATAAAACAAAAAAAATGGGAGCAAATTACTGACTTCTCAGGGAAGGTGGCACTGAAGATAGTGTAATTGTAACCCTTTTCAACAGCTGAGAGGAACTGGGTTGTTTCATGGCCTGACTTGTAAGCCTTGACAGGTTTTGCAGCCGTAGGCTTTGCAGAGCTTCTGCCGAGCGATTCTCTCCCTGCTGGTAATTTGTTAAACACAAGCTGTGGCTTCACCGGCTGGTGCATTGGTGGGGACACCCTTGGGACATCACCGGGGAGCATCATGGGCAGACCCCATGGCCCCTCTTCTCCTCTCATGACTCAGGGACACCACATCACCTCTCAATAACAATTCCATCTTTTGTAAGCGGGCTGAGAGCGACCCACCTTGCAATTAGCAGGTTGTTTGGGGAGAAATGCTAATAAGCACCCTGAGGAAGGTGAACCTGGGAGGGAGGCGGATGCTGCCTTGACTCAGCGTCCTCCTGGGGCGGGGGGGGGGAAAGGATGCTCGGGATCTGCTGGACATGATTTTGTGACACAGCCTTGCTCACCCTCCATTTCCAAAGACTCTTGGGGCACCCCATCCTGGATGAGCTGGTGAAGAGCCCTGGAGGAAAGGTCACTGCTGGTTTCGGACTGGGGTTGTCCACTGACACCCTCTACCTGTGAATTTTTTGCAGCCTCTCTGCCTTTCTGCTGCCACAAACACTTTATTGCCAACATCCTTTTCATCTCTTGCTTTTCTGGTGGGTACCACTTTGCAAGAGTGCTGGAAAAACCTTAGCAGACCACTGTTGGCTGAGAAACAAAGGGTTGCCATCAAAAAAACATCCCAGGTCTTCAATCCTGTAGCCTTCAACCCCACCATCCCCCCTCATAGGTCAGTGCCGTGGGTTATAATTTGTGCTACAGTAGCTCCAGTCAGGACCTGGGGTATTATTTATCGCATTTAGTACCTGCCATCAGTCATGAAAACTTAACAAAGACCCTATTGGGTTTATCTATAGGCAGCTAAACAAACGTATCTTGCTCTCCCGTTATCTTCTTGTTAACAAAACACTATCAGGATGTTCTAAACATCAGCATTTACTGCACAAGAGCTCTTTATCTGGCATGATATATAGAGAGCCCATCAATTAGTGCAGGGGGCTTGGTAATACCTGCCACGCTTCGTTCAAAAGTCCCAGCACCATCCCAAGGCTACATCACAAGTGAATATCCTTGTGCATTTCCCGGGCTCAAGCATCCCTGCACGAGATGCGAGAGCTCATTATAAGCAGAAATCATGATAAATATATATATATATTTTTTAATATAAATCCAGGCAGGCTGAAGACTTTGCATGGAAGGAGAGAAGCAAGAGCAGCCAGGGCGCTGGATGGTGCAGGGGATGGGGAAAAAACAAACAGGCTTTTATTCAGAAAGGCTGGATGTGGATTAGGAATATAGTGAGAAAAGCCACGAGACAGCGCGTCCTCCTGACAGCAAGACCTTGTGTGCAGGATCCGTCCCTCTTGGGTCCCCACATTGTAATGTCACCACTGGTGGAGCAAGCTTCACTCTTGCCCACCATCATCTCAAAGAGGTGGACATGGCAGGTCTTGGACACCAACCACCGAGGATCCAGGGAAGCTACTTTCTCCAAACACCTCTGCTAAATTCTCCTCAGCAGAGGAGCCTCTTCACCCCACGCCATAAACCACTCACCTGCGTGTCAGCTGGACCGATGGTGTTTCACCCTCCCCCGTGGTGGTTGCATCGTAGTGGGAAAGTGATTCTTCAGATAAATGGCCGATTGGGAGGTTTAACTCCAGCTCCTGTTTGTCTCTGATTATTTGAATATCTTGCAAAACAGAAACTTTGTAAACATGCACACGACCTGGTTTGGAAACCACTGGGGCTGTATCCAAGTGATGGTTTCCTCCTGGGAGATGCTTTCCTCTAGGTGGTTCTCCAAGCCCTGGAGGCTTCATGCACTTGCAGTGGTTGGACTCATGTGGACTTCTCAGTAATTTCAGTGCCCTCATGTATGTAAGAGAAGAAGCTGAATGTTCAGAAGTTGATAGTTTTGGTCTGGTTTGTTTTTTTTTTTTTTAATTCCCAAACTAAAATAAAGGGAGAAACACTGGAGGAGCTGGGGCTGGGTTGACCTCTGCCTGGCTTTGAAGAGGTGGCATCAAACATTTAAACGAAATAGGTGATAAAACCAGTGAAGCCAGTGACAGGAGCTGGAGAGGGCAGATGGAATCAGAGCTTTGGGCCAGGCTGCTGCAATTAGGAGTGTGTTCTGTACCAAGCTGAGCAGGACGCTGTAGGAGGAAGGCCAGAGAGGTGCAGCAATACAGAGAGATAAGATCCTGGAGCAGCGCTGGAGCTGTCTGGACAGAGAAGAGTAGGAGGCACCACAGCTTATCACCGTGGGCCATCTTCTCCTCCTCTTTCACATCCACAGCAGACCTGATGCCGCAGGACTGTCCAAGCAGCCGCCCAACCCTCGCCCATCCCCGCATCACCCGTCAGGCATCGTGGCTGCGAGACCCATCGCAGCAGGGTGGGGGTATCTGTCCCAACAAGGAAACGCAGACCTCCAGAGGTGTTTAGCTGCCTGAGAACAGAGACAGAAAGAGGTTATAAGTATCTTCAGGCCAAGGAGTCGTGATCCCAGGCACTGAGAGGTGGTGGGGCTGGTGGTCAGCAGATGCTGGACGTGGACATTTGGCTTCAGTGCTAAATTCACGAGTCCACGAAAAGGCATTTGTGCCTTTATCCGCGCTGTTCCCAGTGGGAAAGGGCTGCTAAAAGCCAGCCCAAAGCGCCGCATCGCATTCAGTCTCCAGAGGCAAAGGATGGGGCTGAAATAAAATCCAGCAGCATGGCCCCATATGGGCAAAGCCCGGCTGGTGGGGAGGGAGCACCTCTAGGTTTGCGGGGTCCCGTTCCTGCAGTGCATTAACCCATTGTCCTCTTACAGCCAGAGCTGGATTTAACACCCTTAACCAGCTCCTAAGACCACGAGAAGGATTCCCTATGAGTTATACCCACAGCCAGAAAGCCCAGCTAAGGAGCCAGGTAGAAATTGGACTTTAAAAGAAAATCACCCCAGCGAGGGGGTGGTCATTGCTGACGGTTATTTAGTTGCTTGGTTTTGGGAGGTGCTTGGTTTTGCAGGGCAAATCTCTGTGTGGGTTTTACATTCAAATATTCACCTCACACCGCTCTGATACCATTGCTGTTGGCTGTTTTTTCCTCCAACTGCTATTAAAGTTACTATTTGATAGAAGAACAAAAGACAAATAGGAATCATTGGTGCAAAACCTTGCCATCTAAGCCTGATCTTTCTGGACCAGGAACTGTAAGCCCCTGATCTGTGTGATATATAGTTTGGGTACAATAATATCTGTTACAGTTATTATTACCTATATTACAAAGATGTGCCCCCCCCCAAAAAAAAAAAAAGGAAGAGATTGCACACGTGCCGGCTGGTTTCTCTGTTAAGGGAAAAAAAAAAAAAAAGAAAGAATAAAAGTTTAATAAACGTGTGCTGTGTTGTGGATGACTTTGTGGCGACCTTTGTTGCAAATGGCCTATGCATGCGGAATAATGGTCTCCGTGCAGAGAGGGAAATGGCTTAGTGCTATCATCGTTGCCTCGGTAACCATCAGAGTCTCCATCTAGCAGAGAGAAATGAGTTATGAAAAGGCTTGAGTGAAGAAGGGATTAACACATGATCCCAGGGACAGCATGTCAATCAAAATCAGCGGAGAAATTACACTGCTCTATTTGAGAATGTCTCCGGAAACGCAGCCTTAGTGTGTGGATGTATGTGGATGTATGCAGGCATGATGGAGAGATGTATAGCTTGGAGCCTCGTAGGGAATATATATGTTTTTAAAATAAAGATAGTGCAAGATATCTACGAGCACTGGTGTGCACACGCACAAGCACCCCCTGTGCACACTCTGCCTATATGTTCATGTCCAAACATACGCATGAGGCATCTCTCCATAGGGACACACCTTTGCAATGCCCATATGATGCATGGCCCCATGCTCACTGGGCTCCAGGCTACCCCAAGCAGCCAAGCAAATGAAAACCACTAGAAAAATTTTTTTTAAAAATCTATAAATAAAAAAAATACTTATTTGATCCTGAAATTTGTTTGTCCTCACTCCCGTCCTCACCAGGTTTCGTTAACCTATGTGTGATGGCACCCCACGTTCCTGCAGGACAGCCCAGGGCTGAACCCCCTGAAGTCCTTTGTGCACCTCTAAAAGGGAGAGCAGAAGGAATTGGTTCCCCTATAACACCCAAAATGCAAACGCCAGGGCAATATGGAGACCATAGCTTCAGACTGAGGGCCTCGGTGCCTTCACCTGAATATCTTCTGTCAGCGTCACACTCCTGAGCTCTGCAACTTGTAGGTCAAGGGCACTGGAACACAACTCACTATTAACTCCCTCTTGGTTTTAGCTATGGCAAACTCTGCGGTAGTTACAACCCCCGGTGCTGCTCAGCCGTGTGTAGCTGTGCACACATTTCCTATGGTGATTGTTTGCCTTGATTCAGCTGAGAAGCTTTACATTCCCTGAGACCAGAGTGAGTTTTCTGCTAATGTCGGGAGCAAAATGTGATTGCTGGGAAGGGAGGGCTCGTGCGGCTTCATAGCTGAGGAGTGTGGCTGGAAAAGGCCTCAAGTATTTGTTCTGTTCAGTGGCCACTTCGGTAATAGAAAACTTTCTCTTCCAGGAAATTCTTTCTCTCTTTTTTTTTTAAGCAGATGATTATTACAGGAAAAGTAAAATTTCTCTTTGGTTTCTTCACTGCCTGCTGAGTCTCCCAGGCTGCCCCCATGCTGAGAAGTACGAGAGCACTCGGGGAATGGATTTGCCCCCCAAAAACATTGCTGGATCACCCCGCCCTCCACAGATCCAGGTTCTCCCAGCACATCCCACTCACGGCCACAGCACGGACCCCTTGCACCCATGGTCCTGCACCCCCATGTGAACCCCGTGCACAGCTCATCCTACACCCACAGCTGATCCACACCTCATGCAGTTTGTTGCTTTACATCCCTATATGTTCCCTGTGTGCGTAGCCTCTTCACCTGCCCCCAACCTGCCATACCCCATCACCACAGGCAAGCTCTTCCATACATCCCTAATGCACAGACACATATGGCATCTCCCTCACCCCCTTACAGCCCTCGCTCCAACACACACGTCACCCCCAGGACCACAACTCTACACCCAGATTCTCAGCCCTGCCCTCACGTACTGTTTGCACAAATGGACCTTCTTGGATGCAATTTGGAGTTTTCCCCTGCACACAAACACCGTCTGGCCCCCTTCACCCACACGTTACAACCCCCCCATACACATCTTCAAGCCCCTACAGCTGCACCCACTCACCTGGGATGCACCTACCTACACCCTGCAGCCTCTCATGTAAAACACCCAGAATCAAACACAAACGTGGATGCCATCAAAATACACACATCGTGCAAATGCTCCCAAACATGCCCCCCCGCCCCGCCCCCCCCAATGGACAAAGACACCCCCAGCCTAGCCAGGGTCACCAGTAAACCCTCCACCAAGGGTTTCCATGACCTTCCACCACCGTGAAACCCTTGACCCTGGCTTTTTGGGGTTCTCCAAGCCCTGCATCTGTCCCCACACCCCATCCTCTTCCTTCCCCCGCTCCTCGCTTTCCTTTCTCTTGGGTTTATTTCCCCTCATCTCCCACTCTTTCCCTCTTTCCTTGTCTCTCCCTCGCCACATCCCCAGCCTCCCACACAAGTTTAAAGCCATCAGCCCAGCCAACGGTTAACCAAATCGCCTTGACCTCTCTGCTATTTGATATTCGCCTCCTTGACACTCATTTAGGAGCGCGCAGCGGTAAAGCAGACATTGGACAAGTCCAGCCTGAAACCAAAGCCCTATGAAAGGAGGAGAGAGATCAGAAGAACCTGATAGCTAGGAACTTGTTCTCTCCAAAGGCTTTCTGGACATTTTAGCCTGGATCAGGGGTCCGTGGAGCGCCAGTTCGTCGCCAAGCAGGGTGTAAACGTTAAATGTTAGCTATTTGTTCCAGAGATTGGCATGAAGATCGAGCCTTTCTGCCTCCTCTCCCCGCCTGGCCCCCCTCCCGCAGTCTCTCCGGCCCGTCCAGAGTCTCACAGACACTCATTCATTAGCGGTTTAATAACCCTCCCGACGTGATAACATCCTTTACTCCTGGCTCTGTGAGCGGAGGTGACCCTGGCGGGGTGGGGAGGTGGGGGCTGCTCACTCGAGATGCTGTGGGGCGGGGAGGGGGCTCAGGGGTACCGGGCAGCCAGTACGAGCTGCCCCTGATGCGATTGCCGGGTGAAGAAAAGCATCTTCCTCCCACTCCCTTGAAAAAAAAAAAAACAAAAAACAACAAAACTCAACTTTGGTGCTCAAGTCCCCAAAAGTTCGCAGGGTCCCCAAGCCCGGATCGAGGGGGACACACCCGCTGCCCATCCCGGTCCCCCCCTGGCGCCCCGTGTCCCCGGCCCCACCGCTGGACCCCCCCGGCGCCCTTCTCGGATGATGCAGAGATGCTGGTGGTACCTCACCTGATCAAGCCCCATATTATTATTAAATGGCTCTAATTGCAACGTTTATCGCATTTGCCCCGTAACTGCGGATCCAGGCATCTGAAGCAACCTTTCGAGACTCTGATTAGTTCAGCTTCGTTCAGTGCCTTTTCCTCCCTCTCCTTTCTCCCCATCATTTTTTTTTTCTCCCCTCGCTCCCTTTCTGCCCGACTTTCATGCGCTGCAGATAAGATATAAAATACTCTATCGGGATACTGTAATATTAAAGATCAAAAGTGGCATCAATTGAAGACCAAACGCACGGAAAACAAAGGGGAAGGCTGGGAGATGTTCATCAGCTAATTACAACTGCAAATATTATGCAAATTTATCTTGGCACAGAAACGGAGAAAGCGAGTTTAAGTGCGGAGATAATGCTGGAATATTGAATGTTCAGCTGAGGGTGGGACGTGGTCCAATAAATTCATCTGAGGGAGAACCGGTATTATATATATATATATGTATATTCCTACCACGTCATCTACACTTCAGATTGGGGGGGGGCGGATATAAAAAATTGCGGTTATAATTGATACTTGAAATTCCTTGACAAATATTGCAGGGAATATACGGTGGAGGAAGAGCAGGGAAGCAGAGATTGCCGTTCGGATGGGATTTGTGAAACACCGCATATAAAATGATGAACCTATAGCAGGGAGACGTGCATTTGCAACACGGACACGGGTGGTGGTGAGGGGAAGGTCCCCCCCGCTCAAACCCCCAAGTGGGAGCCTTTCCCTTTAGGCAAAGGGAGAAAAAATAATAATAATAAAGTTATTTTTCAACCTCATTTCAGAAGCGTCTCCCGCTTCCTGGAAAAAAAAGGACCGAGCTGGACCTGGTTAATGATTAAATACGGTCCCTGTGCCGTGAGAGCCAAGAAGGGATGAGAGGGAGCCAGGGAAACTTAAACCAAGGCAGAACAGAGCTGCCGGCACCTGTCCCCAGAAATTTTAACATCAAGAGTGTCTGTACACAAAGGAAAAAAAAAAATTTTAAAAAATGACGCACAGCAAATTGACCACGAAGAGGATTTTAGGCATCATTTTCTCTCCTGTGCTGCCCAAGAAATGAAGAGATGGGGATGCTCTGACGGGGAGTCAGGAGCACCCCCAGAACCTCGGCAGGATTTTGGGGCTGGGTTGAGTCTTTGTCATCTTTAACCCACGCGGTGGTTCAGTCGAGATCAACTTTTGGGCTGAGTTGTTATTGCACTGGGAATCTCCCCACTCCAACTCATCCCCTAAAGGGGGGTAGTGGTGGTTATTCACCACAAAAAATATCTGAAATGCATCTTTTCCCTGCGCAGGTGAGGAGGCAGACACCGCCTGCTCCTTCCCTTCAAGGATTCCAACGGACACATTCAAGCCCAGCAAAATATCAGCAGATCTTCCCCTCCTCAGGCACACGAATATCAATAATTTCTGGTGATTTTCCCCCCCCGCCCCTTTTCATTTCTGCAGCCAGAAACACAGAGCAGCGTTCATTTGCATACAAAGCAACCCGCGGAGTTTCTCCAATTTATTAAAAAAGAAAAAAAAAAAGGAGGGAGAGAAAGGGGAGAGACTCACAGCAGAAATCTTATCGATTTTTTGCTATGCGTGTATTTATTTGGCAACGGGGCGGGGAGAAAATTGAACATTATTGGCAGCCCTCCCTTCTAGAAAAAAAAAAAAAAGAGAGAAAGAGATGCAAATTGTGCTTTATCGTAACCCGGCTCCGTGCTTTAGTCAATGTTTATGATATATTATCTCCCCCTTAAATAAAAAATCAACCATGTAAAATCTCGCAGCCACCAACAGGAGAAACTCTGGTCGATTTTCTGAATTCCAGTCTGAAAGTGACACACTAATTAAAGCGCCTCATCCCCCCAACTTCTTTTTATTATTATTATCAGATTTACCTTATATTTTTCCCTTAAAAAAAAAAATCCGTTTCGCTGCCCCCAGGATAAAACTGAACTAAAATAAGGACCCCTTTCTTTTTTTTTTTTTTTTCCCCCCAACGTTGCCCATCGCTTTCCTCCATCAGATTCATTGTGATGTATTAGATGCAATAAATTATCCCATGTAACAAAACATTGGGAGCTGAAAGGGTGATAATCTGGAAAGCAGAGATAAGGATTCATTATTCCGAATCATTATGAATCCAACGTTGCCTCTGACTTCTTTCTTAATCAGCTCCTCTGATCCTGGATATGTGAGCAGCACAGATAAGGAAAGAGTCATTTATAATTCTGTACCTCGTCTAATATTTTAAATAAAGTCAGAGGCAAGAAAACGCTATAAAACACAAGCAAGAGGCGGGCTCCGAATGAAATATCACTTCGATGTTGTTAGAGCCGCAGTGAGATTTAATTAAAATTCTCCACTTCCACGTGCTTTATATATTTTTTTATAAATATATTTTGCACCTTGGCTATAATGGATAGGAATTTGCAACTGGGGCTATTTATTTGGGTCTGGGATTTGACTTTATTTCCAAGTCCCTCATTTGGCTGAATGGAAGATGTGGACGGGGAGGGGGGGGATTATTTTAATTTCCGAGGTTCCCCCCCGGCCTCGCTCTCCCTCCCTACCGTTCACACAAAGTCATTAGGTCGATCCCACCGATGTAGGAGGCTGCGTTTAATGGAAATCGTTTTAAAGCGAATATACGCTGCGCACACAAAGCACAGGATCGATGCCAAACCGGCTGATTTGGGGAGATCAAGCCAAGGGCCCTTTCTCCCCCTCCTCGGAAATGTAGATTGCAACGATGATATTAAAAAAAAAAAAATCCTAAAACTGTGTTTTCACAGCCGGGGAGGTGGAAATTATTGATTATTGACAACTTTTCTCTGGGGTGGGGGGCAGAGGAAGGCGGGTTTTCTCTCCAAAGCAGACAAGGCAGTTTAGTTATAGCGAATAAACCACCCCTAACCTCCTTTCTGCAACCGACGTAGCGGTTATCGCGAACAATAACGTATGGATTATATTTATGGAGGGTCCGACTGCAAATCTTGGTTCGGGAGGAGCCGAAATCGATTGTGTGTGTGTGTGTGTGTAGGTATTTATTTCGATGTATACGCGTCTCGGTGTGTGCCAGGAGGAGAGCAAGAGATGGGATTAGCCATAGGCACTCGGAGAACCACTGACTCCCCCAGTTAGTTGGAAAACACATCGAAAAAAAAAATCTATTTAAAAATATATATTCTGTACATATAGGGACTATAAATACCCACCCGCCACATATATACATATTCCACATATACACACACGCACAAGGAAAAAAATACATGTGTGTATATATATATACACATGTATTTATTTATTTAAATGACCTCTGGCTACCTGACTACTGTTTTTAATGTACATTCGGACCTAAACTGCAGGCATCAGGGAAGGTCTGTGATATGTGTGATAAACCCCGGGTGCCATTTAAAGCCTCATTAGTTATGTTTAACCTTTGAATCACCAGCCATCATAGCTGGGAATGAACTTCACGGTGCGGGGTGAATGCGGGAGGGGGGTCTGTGTGTGTGTGGATGCGCCTGCGCCTCTACCCAAATTCCCTCTTCCCACCTCCCCCCTCCCGCCCCCATCAAGCCCCAGCCAGGGGAATAGAGACAATAGAGCAGGGGCTCCATCTCCGTGGGCTTCCCAAGCGGTTTTTTCAGGAGAATCCTTGATTTTTCGTTTCCCCGTTTCAACGATATTCTCAGACATACAGCTCCCTCACCCTTCCCTTTATTTTATTGTATTTTTAATCCTCGGCAGTTTTGGAAGGATCCGGCAACATCGTCTTCCACGCTGATCTCGCCTCCCTCGTCCAGCACTACTTCGGGGAGGAGAAGTCCTGGCGAGCGGAAGATTTCCCAGGGATTTTCCCTGTCCGGTGATGGGGAACACCACCATCCCCCCCCGCCCCGGTGTTTTTAGCCGTATTTTCCTTTTTTTTTTTTTTAATCCACACCCTGCAAGGATCTAACCCCGGTTCCTCCACTCGGTGAAAACCACTTAAGCCTCGTGGCTTCAAAACACTCGTTTTCGAAGCCTTTCCCTAGCAAAAGCCACATTTTTTAGCGAGGGTAGCTGGGCTCAACCCACCTTCCCCGCTGTTGGGGTGTTCGAGCTGTTTCCATCGGTGTTTCTCGGTGGGAAGTCTCCCTTCGCAGCTCTAATTAGCTTTAAGTTATTACCTTAATTGAATGTGTTTTCTAAAGATAGAATTGGGAGGCGATCGCGTTACCTTTCACCTTATAGAGTCACTCTAGAAGCGGAGATAGCGAACGCCTAACGTCAGCAGAAAAAGGAAAAAAAAAAATCCCTCCAAGAGTAGGAGTATACATATATTTTTTTTTTTTCCTTAAGTGATCAATTTTCGTCCCCGTTTCTGAGGCGCCGGGTTGCGCCGGGACTCAGCGCCGCCGGGATGCGCGGGATCTGCTCCGGGTACCGCGGAGATGGGCCGGGGGGGGGCGGTTCTGCCTCCCCCCAAAACGGGAGGGGGAGGTCTCCCACTCGTGGGGCCTGAGGGCTGCTACACGCACCTCGTTTACTCCCTCGAATAAAGCTCTTGTGATTTATTCTCGTGAGAGCGTTTCACGCCAGTGCTGGATGTGGGGTTTGACGTTAAACTGGAGGGGGGGTGGGGAGTGTGTTTCTCCCCCCTCATCCCTACTTTTTTCCACCTCCTCATTTCTTCTCCCATCCCGAGAAGTGCTGCCCACTCCAGTAACAGCGTGGACACCCCAGGACGCGTTTTCCGTGGCTGATCCTCCGAGTCTTGTCCGGTTTTCCCGACAGATGCCCCCCTACCTGGGAGAGCTTTGCAGAAATATCAATAATAAAAGAATAATAATAATAATAAAAAAGAGCATCACCAAACCGCAGAGAAGTTTCCTTGCGAGCAAATCTGCCGGTGGATCAATGAGGGGGAGTGGGGGGTACACAGAGACTACAGCACTGGGTTTTGGGGACTGACACGAGTGGAGTTAAATGTGGAAAATCAGTGTCCCTCCCGCCAGTCTCCCCATCTCCTCTCATGGCCGCAAGATTTGGGGAATCCTCCGGAGCCTGCTGCATGGCCACAGTCTGGCTCCCAGGCTTCTCCCCCGGCCCCAGAGCAGTTTCGTGAGGGCTTTTGTCTTCCCCCGCCTCCTCCCCAGCCCTCGAAATCCCCCAGGTCTTCACTGGGAGGGGGAATTGGGGGGCGGGCGGGGGCTGCAGCTCCCCGCGGCGTGTCCCGTTTGCTCTGCACGGAGGTCGCGGGTTCAAGCCCGTCCTGGCTCTGGGAGAACAGACCGTGGGGGGACGGACAGACCCCCGGGCTGGGACCGACCTCCAAGGTCGGTATCTCTCTGCAGAGGTGCCGAGAGCCTTCCTCGTCCCGGTGAAGAGGAGGGGACACGGGGGACAAGGGGACAGTGTCCCCAGCTCTCGAAGTGCCAAGGGATGCGTGTGGTCTATGGTTATTTTTTTTTTCTGTCCAGATTCTGGAGCCATACACAGGCACATGTACAAAATAAAAAATTAATAATAATGTAAAAAAAATAAATAAAGGAAAACAGAGTGAATAAAAGTCTGTCCCGAGGAGGAGGGGGGACGGAAAAGAAACAGCTCCTCGTAGCTAATGCCACCGCTTTTCCTCGAAAGCTTTCAATGCAAGCGGAGAGACCCCCGGCGTTATTTGTATGATCGTACGCTTAATTGTATTTCTTTTTTTTTTTTTTTTTTTTTCCCTTCTCTCTTCCCAGGCGTTGCAGCCTCACGGCAGCGACAGTTTCTCCCGGGACGGGTTACATCACGCTCACACCTCTGCGAGCCCCAGTACCTGGCACATCCCGCCCCCCCGCAACCAGGCCCTGCCCCTGTCCTCCCACCCCACCTCCCCGCCCCATGTGATTCCCGGGATGGGTGTGTAAAGAAATGGCCCATCATATTTCTCTCACTCTTTCTCTGCCCTTTCCCAACCCGGAAGAGCTCTGATCTTCAGCCCAGCCCGGAGGAGGAGGAGGGCAAGGGTGGGCGTTTGGAGGATGCGGCTCCCCCAGGTTTTCCCCCTCGCTGGGACCTTTGGAGATGCCAACAGCCGCGGCTCCGCTGCTCCCGCACGGCTGCCCTGAGAGCTCCAGCGGAGCGGGTCAGAATAAGAAGCGTCTGCCCAGGTCAGTGAATGCTCCGATTTGTGTGTATGTATGTTGTATGTTCCCCCACCTTTCTTCTTCCCTTTTTTTTTTTTTTAATTCCTTCACCTCCTCCTTTTTCTCCTACTCCACGTGGAGGGAATTAGGATGGGGATTTGGGCTCAAAGGGCAGCAGCCGCCGGCTTGAAACTCAACCCTTATTACTTGCGGTGTGCGTGTGTGGTGAGGGGGGGGCGGAATTTGGTTTTCCCGATGACCTTGGGGAAAGGCATCCCCCACCCCCCCGCCCTTGCCCGGGAGGGATCCGAAATTTGGGAAGCGGGTGAGAAAAAGCTGTTTTGCCTCTGGGTGTTAGGAGCAAAGGAGTGAGACTGGGATGGTCGGGGGTGGGAGACACGGCACTGTCGTATTTGGATTCGAAATACTCACCTCAGGACGCGAAGGGATGTATCTTTGTATAGGGGATTGGGGCCTTTCCGTGCCTGGCTTCTTACCTATGTGCATATATCTTTGTATATACAGACCAACATACGCGTATCACTTGTAATTTTGCATACAGCGATGTCCGTGCGTGTGCCGCTATCTGCTAGCGCAGCTGCCAGCAGCAGGACGCCTGCGTTTCCATACTATTCCTGTGTATAATACCCGCCGATGTTGATTTGCTTATGTTAGGTCAGTCCGTGCTGCATAGCACATAATATATACTATATATTTAGCACGATATATTTTTATGTTAAAATAGGTATAGTATATAATATATAACAAGCACACTATGCTTCTAATAGGATCTAATTAGGGCGATCTTCCGCCCATTTTCTGGGGATCTTCCTCCTTTGATACCTTGTAAACCCAAATCACAGCTACTCCAGCCGCGGAGGGGGGATGTGCCGTTAAGACAGGCTGAGGTGAGGGGGAGCTGGCTCCGTTTCGGGACCCCGCACCTTCCCCTCTGCCCCGCCGCCCCGGGGAGATCCGTCCTGGGCTCCGGCAGGACTCGGTGCCCGAAGGACGAGAGGAGACTTTCCCCTTTCTCTCGGCACTCCTGGATTTAGATCTCTTTCCTCCTTCCTCTCCTCGCAGGAAATTTTTCCACCCCTCAGACTTGGCAGGGGGGTTATTTCAGGAGAGAGCCTGGAAATGGCTCGGGCTGTCCAGAAATGCGCGTTAGCTGTCATTGTGCATCTTCGAAACAGAAAGAGCAAAAAATACGTGTATATCTATGTATCCATCTACCCAGCCATTCATCCACCCCAGTTCCTCTTACCTTCACATGTCCGTACAAAGGCAGCGGGGCTCTGGGTGACGGATTTTAATGCAACCGGATAATTAATAACCACCGGCCCTGCTTGTTTTCTCCATTATTAATGGGCCGCAGGTGCGGAGCGGGGAAGCCGGGACTCGACGGTGCCGCTGCGGCGACAGTCCCGGCCGGACCCCTGTCCCTGGTCCCCGGGCACACTGGGGACAGCATTCCCGGACACCTGAGCAGGCAGGGGGGACAGAGAGAGTCCCGGCAAGCCAGGGGGCACAGGAAAGGAGAAATAGGCTCTTAGGAAGGAAGGAGAAGGAAGTTCTTCCCCCACGGCACTTCGCTCCTGGCTGGGGCAAAGCGCTTCCTTCTCCCCGGGGATCTATTTTTCTTTTTTTTCCTACAGAGCCGAGGGTGGTGTTTTAATTTCGAGGGAGGGAAAAAAGACGAGGAGGTGCTTCCTCCCAGGGGCAGATAGGGAGTGGGGTGCGGTGTGGGGGGTGAGACCCAGCTGAGGGGGGTCTGCTCGGTCCCTGGGATGCGGGCAGCATCTTAGGAGTGATGGGGCCGGGGCGGGGGGAAGAGCTTCTCAGGGGTGCCTACAGGGGCATGTCAGGGGAATTTGGGGTGATATAGTTCCCCTGCCTCAGAGCAAAAAGAAATCGCGCAGATTTTGCCGTCCCCCCATCCTCCGGTACTATTCGAATTTGGGAGCTTGGGACAGGAAAGGTGAGCCCCCCATTTACGGAGCGGGGTTGTCATGCGGGGTTGCACCGGGGCGGGGGTGGCTGTGGACACGGGAGGTAAATTTTGGAAGCGGGGTGGAGTGTGCAGGAATTGCTCTGAACCAGCGGCAGCCGGGAGTTTCCCGGAGCAAATCGCTCCGTTTTTAATCCCGGGAGGTCAGGATCTGCCCCTGCGCCTCGCCAAGGAGCTGGTGTTAATTCTGCCGCCTCTTCTCACGCCAACCACCTGGCGATTTGTGTTTTCTGCTTTATCAAAGTCCCAGGGTAATTTCTGCTTTTGAAAACGGGGAAAAAAAAGTCATTAAACCCGACGGCAACTTCACCTTCTCCTTGGGGCGAGAGGGAAAGGGCGCCGGTTTAAAACCCACAAGATATTTCGCCTTCGCTTCAGTCCGCCTGCAAATGTACCGCTCAAAACGATCCTGGGCGACAAAGCAAAGCCGAGAAACACGAAATAAACCCCCCTCCCCTTTTTTTTTTTGTTGCTAATGTGCATTTCTTGAACCTCGCCTTAATTTGGAGTGGCTGTTCAGGCGGATTTCTGGTGTTTTTTTGGTTTTTTGGTTTTTTTAATTTATCAGACAGAAGCCTTTCCGTACCGGGGGGAGGGATGCCCGGTGCCGCGGCGGGATCCGCGCAGCGCGGAGTGTCTGAGAAAAAGGAAAAAAAAAAAAAAAAAAAAGGAAAAAAACCCGGAAAGAGCACAGGAGAAGCCCTTTTCAAGCCATCCCTTTGCTGTTTGAGAAAGGGAAAGTGGGAGGGGAGGGGGGGGAAAGGGAGAAAATTGACTTACCGGGTTGAGCTTGAAACCGGGGCTGTACTGCGGAGGGAAGGAGGGAGGAAGGAGCTGGCCTCTGCCTCCCCTCCCGGAGCAGGACGGGTGACACGGTGCGCGTGTGTGTGTCCCCCACTTCTCCCCTTTGCCCGGCTCCTTTTCGCGCAGTTTGGGGAATGTGTCGGGGGGGAGAGGTCGCCTCTGGGACTTGCGGAGCCGGTTTTTGATCTTTCTCAGACCTTTTTTTCTTTTTTTTTTTCCACTCCTGCAGTGTCCCGGGGCAGTCGCCCTCCTCTCAGCTCCAAAGAAAGGGGGGGTCGGGGGAAAGGAGGAGGGAAAAGAAAAGTCCCAGTTTCTCTCCTCCCAATTTTAATTCTACGAATTTCTTTTCTTGGGCAGAGCAGGGTTTTCCCCCTTCTCTTCCGCGCCGGCCGCCCCCGTCCATCAAACAGCATCATTTGAGCTGAAAAAAAGTGTGTGTGTGTTCGGGGGTGGGGGGGGTGGTGGTGGTGCACGAAGGGAGAAAAAATTGGACCCGGTGTAATCAGACGTTGAGTTGTTCTCGGTGAATTTGCGTTGCTCAGCACTTCTTTGTGTGCGTGTGTTTATGTTTCCTCTCGATCTTCGCGAAGGAGAGATAAATGAATTATTAGAAGAGAACGGAAATATATATGTGTCTATATTGAAAAAGAAAAAGTAAAAAAAAAAAAAAGATAAACCACCCGTGTGGCTGGTTTCGAAGCGGAGGGGAAGGCTCACATGAGATAAGAGAGCTGCAGAAACGCCAGTCTAGTATCTCGGTCTCTCTTTTTCTATTATTATTATTATTATTATTATTATTATTATTATTATTATTATTATTATTATTATTATTATTACTTTGCCAGCCCCTAGCTGGAGGGATGCTGATTATCGTTTTACTGATAAGGAGAGGCGGGGGTTGGCCTTGGGGGGAACAGACCACAATTCCCGCCTGATTCAGGAAGGGGAAAATTTAAAAAAAAAAAAAAAGAGGAAAACAAAATATTCCCTCTTCTCTCTGTCTTTGTTTAACGCCGGGTTCCTCTCCCCCGGCAAGAGAGCAAGTTGCTGTACACGGGGAAAAAAAAAAAAAAAATCTTCGGTGCTTTGCCCTGGGCCGTGTCCTCTCCATAACCCTCCGATCCGTCGCTCCCGGCTGTTTGTACAGCTTTACCTGTACTATTCTGGTACCCTGTTTAAAAATAATAAAAAAAAATCCCAGCCCAGCAAACGTAACTTAATCCTCTTTCAGTCAATTGTAGTCTAAAAGGGGGCTAAAAGGAGAGGGGGGGAAAAAGGGGAGGGTGGGGAGGAGGGGGCTTTTTCTGCCTGTCCCCGCCCCGAGGTGCCAGTGGCAGCCGTGGGCACCAGTGTGGACGGAGGCGGCGGATGGCCCCGGGCTCCAGCACCAGAAAAACCTCCACTTGTGTCTATTTTTACTGAAAAAGAGCAAGAGGAAAAGCGCGGGGACACACACGCACAGCTTTAGTGCCCTTTGACTGCTCATTTTCAGGGGTGTGGTAGGCGGGGTAACGACCCCATCTCCTCGAGTTTGGGATTTTTCGTTATCGATATATTTTTTTTTTTTTTATTTTCCTGTCCTTTGGGACTTTCAGTGACTTTTGTCAAAAGTGTTTCCTCCTGGCCTTTTTAGCGCCAGATCTAGCCCCATTTCATATCCTCCCCCAATCTCTTCCCTAACTAGGAGGGATGCTGGAGTTCCCCTCCCTGCGAGCCGCCCCCCCATCAGAATTAACCCCCGGAGCCCCCGAGCCTTATCTGGCGGCTGGTGGCGAGCTTGGGGCTAATTGCTCCAACAATGGGCTCCTATTAACGCGGAGCTGTCACTGGAAACCCTGCTGGGGGCTGCGCGGGGCGGGGGGGGCGAGGTGATGGATCTACAGCCACAGCCTGGGAAAAGGATGGTCAAGGCCAGCGGTCCTCGCAAAAACCGTGGGGATCACAAATTAATCCGAGGGGACGGCGGGGGGGAAAGAGGAGCTTGCCTTCCCCCCCACTCTTTTTTTTTTTTTTCTTTTTTTTGAGGGGATTGTTTTCGCGGTTTCCACCAAGCTGGGAAGATCGCGGCCGTGAGACCGGGGTGAAAATTTAGGGTGTCCACCTCCCGAAATTGGGGCTGTGGCTGCGAGAGGGAGGCGGCGTGTTAGGTCCCGCATTGATACCCCCTGTCCCTCCAGCCGGGGCAGGACAGGGTGCTCAGGACTGTTCCCACTTCTTCCCCCCTGCCACTGATCAGTCTTGGTGTAGCTATTGACTTATTTTATTTTTTAAAATTATTTTTTACTTTATTAATTTTATTTTGCATTATACATTCCATGCCCTCCAAACAGTTGGATGAAAGTGGTTTCCCCCTTCACCCGGACGGGGGAAAGGCACGTTTTCTCGATGGCTTAGCAATTTTGTGACCTCTAGACAGAAATTCCCTTCCTGTGGTCCAACGGCTGTAGGTCCCAGGGCTATAACTGCGGGAAGTGGGGGTTGGGAATCTCAGCTCACCTGCCCAAAGATCCCAATTCAGCACTAAGACCCCCCCGATGTTAAAAGATATTTCTATTTGAAGTGACTTTTTTCCAAGGGCTGGAGACCGCTCTCGCCCGCTTGGTCTGCTTGGAGTCTGGCGAAATTTGGAGAGCGGGGATAGAGGGGCAAAATCCTGGGAAACACTTCGCCCTCACGCCCATAAAATGCATTAAACTTGAGGGGGGGGTGGGCAGAAAGTTTGTGCTCTTGTCTGCAAATAAATGCATTGTAAATGATGCTCTCCTCTTTACAGTCCTCGTTCTCTCAAAGAAATCCCTTCCCAGAGAAAAGGGGTGGGCAAGGGACCCCCCCCGGTGCTGCGCACCCCGCCGGCACCCCATATCGCCGGGGTGTCCGGGGGAGCCGCCGTGGGGCTCCAGGTGCGGAGGGAGGTGGCGAGGAGCCCCCCCAAGAGCATCAGGAGAGATCGCGGTGGTTCTTACCCCGCAGTGCACCCCAATAACTGGAGCAAGGAAAGGGGGTATCCTGCAAAACAAAAAAGCTGCAGGCAGAGCGGCTTCTGTCTAACTGGGGGGAGAGAGGAAACAGGAGCTTTCCCGGAGCGAATTAAAACCCCCGGCTCCAGGAGGGCCGCGAACATTCCCCCCCACCCGGCACTCCCCCTTCTCCCGTCCTCCTAATGGGCTGCCGGGAGCGGTGCCCGGCTCCCCCCGGCCGCCGGGGCTCGGCTCTCGGCACCGGCGGCGTCAGTGCGGCTGGACAGCGAGGGGCAGCGCCGAGCCCGGTGCCCCGGACAGTCCCGGGGGGGAACCGGACTTGCCAACCCATCCCGGCTTGTCCCCCCCACATGGAGGTCCTAATCACGCATGACTACGCGGTTCCCCCCGCCCGGATGTGCTTAACCGACCCCAACGCACGGCTGGTTCCCCGGCTTTTATACCTTTTGAATATAAAATATATACGTGTGTGTGTGCATCCCCACCGAGAAGCACGAAACCTCAGCGGTGCTTCTCTGTCCCCACGCCCAACGGCGGATGGGCCGCACCGTGGGGGCTTAAACCCGGGCTTAAAACGGCCTCAAGTACTCGGAGCGTCCGTCTGGAGGCTCAGCTCCTCCGCCCGTCGGGGAGCGGATCGGACCGGCCGGGGAGGCATTTCCAGGCTGCAGGTTGAGCCCAGCCCGGCGCGATCGCTACGGGGAACGGCGCTGGCCCCGCCGACCGGAGGCCGCGCCGGCGGGGGCAACGGCGAGGCCGTCGCTGCGAAACCCCAGTTTTTAATTAGACCCCCCCTGTATAAAACCTCATGAGAGGTGCTTCCTCTCGCACCCGGCTAGACGATATCTTGCCGGCGTGCGCAGGGACGGCACGCAAAGGCACCCTGTAAGTGACTTTTCCTAGTTCTTACTATTTTTATTAATCTTTTCTTTCCTTTCCTTTTCTCCTTTCCTTTCCTTTTCTCCTTTCCTTTCCTTTTCTCCTTTCCTTTCCTTTTTTCCTTTCCTTTTTTTCTTTTTTCCTTTCCTTTCCTTTCCTTTTTTCCTCTCCTTTCCTTTCCTTTTTTCCTTTCCTTTCCTCTATTTTCGCTCTTTTCTCTCTTTTCTCTACTCTCCTTTCTCTCTTTCCCCTATTTTCTCCGTTTTCTCTCTTTCTCCGTTTTTCCTCTTCCCTGTCTCCCCCCCTTTCTCTCTTTCCTGTCTTCCTCTCCGCCCCGCCCCCCCCCCCCCGCTACTTCCCTCCGTCCATTCCCCACTCCCGGGTTTGTCCCCTGCCCGGTGCCCCGCGGTGTGCGGGGGGTGCCCGGGCCGCGGTGCCGCCGGGGCCGCTAGGGGATGCCCTGGCTCAACGCAGCGGCCGGGCCGGCCGGCGGGGCGCGGGCGGGTAGCCAATCAGCGCCTCCCTGGGCCGGCGGGGAGCGGGAGGACAGCCAATCAGCGCCTCCCGAGGCCGGCGCCCCAGTTCCTGCTCGCCCCCCATTGGCTGCGGCGGCCCCCGCTGGGCGGTGGGAGGTGCTGCGGGAGCGGAGCCCGCGGGGGTTCGGGGGGTCCCACGGTCCCGTCCCGCACCCCAGCTCGGCCGGGGAGCTCCCCCTGTCCCCCTGCCCTGAGCCTCCAGTCTCTACTTGCCTCGCCGCCCCCCCCGCTGCCTGTAAGGGAAAAAAAAAAAAATACCCCCAAACCGTATTATTTCCAAACGCGGCCGTTTCTCTGCGCTTGTATCCTTGAAAATAACGATCATTAAATCCTTTATGAGACGGAGCAGCTCTAAACCCGCCGGTGCAGCTTTATTTCAGGCGGCCAGTCCCTCCCGCCCACCCGGAGCTCCTGCACCTGCCGGCACATACCCGGCTCGGCCCGGTCTCGCTCCTGGGGGGGGGTCCGGTCCCTCTTCACACCACCCCGGTGTGCGGACGGGACAACCGAACCGCTCCCCTGCGCGCACGGCTTTCCGGACTGGCCACTCGCAGAGTTTCCCGGCCAGCGGGAAAAGTTATTTTCCCCCTTAAAAATGGAGAAATTAAAAAAAAAAGGGGGGGGGGGCGGATAGAAGAAGTTGGTAAAAAGGAGGTTCCCGCGGGTGCGCGGCGGGGGCGGCCGGTGTGCCCCGCCGGTCCCCTCCTCAGGCGGGGACAGGCTCCGCCTCCCCCGGGCTTATGACACTGGAACCTCCTTAAGTTGCGTCTCGCCACAGCTGTCTGTAAGCACTGAGCCGGCTGGCGCCATCCTGCTCCTTTCAGAAAGAATGCCTTCCCTGTAAAAAAAAAAAAAAAAAAAAAAAAAGAGAGAGAGAGAAAAAAAAATATAGGGGAAAAAAAATAGAGCAAGCTAGCACAATCTGATCTGATCAAGCACTTTCAGCTTCATCCCTTCCTGGGTCACATACTGCTTCTCCACCAAGGTTTGTGCGGAATTTCTTTAGCAACTTGTCGCCTTTTTGTTTTGTTTTGTTTTCTCTCTCCTCCTTCCTTTTCCTCCCGCTCCTTCCCTTCACCCCCACCCTCTTCCCCATCGCTTTGCCCTCCCCTCCTCGATTTCCCCCCACCTTCTCTTTTCCCCCTTTTTCCCCCCTTTTCTCGGTTGCATAATAATTAATGAGCAATCAAAGTGGCTCTAGGCTGCAGAGCAGCGAATGGCACAAGTTCTCACCGGCTTAAGCCGCTGGAGCTTCTCAGGTGCAAATTAAGAAAATAAACAAATAAACAAACAACCGCGACGAGCAAAAAAAAAAAAAAAAAAGAGGCAAGAGTAAGAGCTGAGGCGGCAGAAGCGGGGTTAGAGCTGCTCGGCTCCGCTCCGAGCCGGGAGAGAGCGAAAGAGAAAGAGGCGCTGGGGAGAGGTGGGTCCAGGGCAGAGCAGGCGCTTCCCAGGGATGGCTGCCGAGGGATGGGATGGGTTTTCTCCTGCCTAAAAAGTCAGGTGCTAAAGTTCAGAACTTCTCAAGCACGTTTCTCTCTCTGCCTCTCTCTCTTTCTCTCTCTCTCTGCTTCTTCCCTTTCCTCTTTCTCGTTACAGGTGATCAAAGAAGAGAAACATCTGCAAAAGAGCGGAAGATACCGAGGGGATCTCACTTCGTAGAGATTTTTTTTTCCCCCGAGTTTGTTTGTTTTCCTTTTTTTTCCTTTTTCTTGAAATAATATTATTTTTTCCTTTTTTTTTTTTTTTTTTAAATCGATCGTTTATCACCATCACCCCCCTCCCTCCACTTTAAACCAAACTTAAACAGCAACATCCGAGCACTTTCCCCTCCACCGCTCCGCAATAAACTTCGGCACCGTCTCCCCCTCCAATCTCAAGCCCTCTGCGCCTTGCTGAGGAGGAGGAGCAGGAGGAGGAAGAGCAGCCAGCGCGGAAGATGGAGGTCTCCACGGACCAGCCGCGGTGGGTGAGCCACCACCACCCGGCCGTGCTCAATGGGCAGCACCCGGACTCGCACCACCCCACGCTCGGCCATACCTACATGGACCCCACGCAGTATCCTCTCGCCGAGGAAGTGGATGTACTTTTTAATATCGACGGACAAGGCAACCCCGTCCCCCCGTATTACGGCAACTCCGTGAGAGCCACCGTGCAGCGATACCCCACAGCCCACCACGGTGAGTGTCCCCGGCGAGACCCCGGTTCCCACGGGGCAGCCCCGGCACCGGTCCCGGTCCCTCCGCGCTGCCCCGAGTCCCGCCGGCCCGGCTGCCTTCGGGCAGACCCCGGCAGCTCTCCTGCCAGCGGGGAAACTACGTCACGGGTGGATTTTGGGGTTGGCTTATTGGAAATTAAAAAAAAAAATCCAGGCTTTTTCTTTTCTTTTCTTTTCTTTTCTTTTCTTTTCTTTTCTTTTCTTTTCTTTTCTTTTCTTTTCTTTTCTTCCTCTCTTTTCCCTCTTTCCTTCTTTCATTTCTTTCTCTATTTATATCTTCTTTCTCTCTTTCTCTCCTTCTTTCTCTTGCTCTCTTTCCCCTCTTATCTCTCTCTTGTCTCTCCCTTTCCCCTTCTCTCTCGTTTTCCTTCTTTCTCTTTCTTTCCCTTTAATCTTTCTCTTGTTTTCTTCCTCTTTCCCTCTCTCTTTCGCTTTAGTTTCCCCATCGCCTCTCTCAATTAGGTTAACAGTTAGGGTTTTCTATACAGTGTTTAGTTTTTGCACGATTAAGCTGCTCTGGAGAAGAAAAGCAAGCTGGAGAGCAGGGGTGTGAAAATGACCCTGCTGTCCTCACGCTTGGGCTATTTCATTCTCACTTGGTGAGCTTGTTAGGCTTGGGTTGAAAGTTTTGCACATGCACACAGGGCCACACCACAGCGAGTGTTAAAACTAAGAAAGAAAAAAAGTAATAAATCCCGTGGTGTAATTAGGTATCAGAGATGGTGTGTTTTCCTGTGGGTCCTGCAGGAAGGTAATGATCCACAGCGTGAGTTTTGTTCCTGGGTCACAGCTTTTAGAGAGGAGGTGAAATATCTGGGGCCGATGAGGCCCAGGTCCGTGAAGGGATGAGTGTTTTAGTGCCATCTTTTATGTTGATTCGAAGAGATCCAGTATTTATAACTGGTGTTTACCTGTATGGTGAAAATAATAAGGAAAAGAGAAAAATTAAGAAAAGAGGGGAAACACAGATGCTGATTCGCAAAGCCAGAGAGTGACCTCTGTGGCGGTGAAATCTGAAAAACCCGGGGTTTGCCATGGAAATCACCCCAAAAATCAAGGAGAAGGGAGTGGGACGAGTGAGTGGGGAGGGAGCCGAGCCGGGTTCAGGGGCAGCTCCCAGCCCTCAGCTACTTGTTGAGTGTGAATCTGCATTAGGCTCCGCTCAGTAACTGCATTGTTCTGCTATTAGTCCCTTTAAAACAATTATTTCTAAGGATCAGCACGCTTTGTCCTTCCTTTCTTTCTTTTTCTTTTCATTTCTTTTTTTTTTTCTTTTTTCCAATATATCAGCAGAAAGTGGAAATGCGTTCTCTCTGATGTAGCCTGAATATTATTTACTATGCTACTTCCTGGAGAAGATAATGAATCTTGACCCTTTCTATTCGTATAACCCACCTTCCCTTCCTTTTGAACAGTTACTTTCAGTATTGTTCACAAATGCCTGGTACTGTGAAAACTAGCTTGGAGATTTTCTAGACACGTACAAGCTCCCAGGCAAACATACGTGTCCACACTGCCCCGGCTCTTTAACTTTCTCTGGCTCTATAGATCTGTGTTTGCATCTCTCATTCTGTATATTTAGCAGCCTCTATACACATATCCCGAGACTTACAGAGGTTAAGGCTCTCTAGATGTCAATGCATTTCCAGGACTTTATTAGCAGGCACAAACTTGCTCTCCTCCAGTTGAATAACTCTGTTTTTCAACTTGTAGCAATTTGCTCAAATTGCCGGGGATTTGTGTAGTTTTAATTCTTTGGATATACTATTTTTATTTATTTATTTATTTATTTATTTTGAAGGGCAGCGATTAATTTAAAATATTAGCTACCTTCTCCTAAGAGCATTTATAATCAAGGAAATCAAGATTTGACTGCGTAAATCTAGTGAGGGTTGTTGTTTTTTTTTTTTTTTTTCAAGCTCTAGGTCTGTATTTTAAAATACAAGTGAAGGGTCTGTCGTCATAAGAAGGAGATGTAGAGTTTCTCTGAGAAAGCTGGTACTCTCTCCGTGTGCCATATCGCCACGGAAAAAGCCATCTAACATCTATGTGCAGACTCGTGGAAGAAAAAAAGACAAACTAGGCGGTTTGCAAAGTTTAGCAGCTCTGTTGGAGAGGTTATTATCACATCTGTGGGCATCTTCTGGTCTTCTTCGTTTGGCCAGAATATTCCCAGGGTTTATAGCCCACGGTTGCGTTTGGAAAATTATGTTCCAGCTAAGAAAAAAAAATTATTTCTGCAGTCGGGTCTTGGCGATTCCACGCAGGGTCTTTGCTTCAAAGTCCGTGTGGGATTGTCTGGAAAAGGGGGAGAGCGAAGCAAACTCTGTGTCCTAGGGCTGGCATCCCTGGTCGGGGGATCCCGACTCCTGAGCAGGATGGGACCTGCCAGCTCAGGCTTATTTTTAAATTCTAATTTTTAAAGGCGAGGGAAGATTCGCACCAGATGTCATTTTGCTTGTTCCCCCGCTCATGCTGAGCCCTTTGGGAAGGAGGGAGTGGGGTACACAGCCCGGCACCCCTACGATGGGCTTGCCGGGGTGGCGAAGGGAGTGTAACGGGTGTTTTCGCTGTGCTCTCTCTGAGCAGGGAGCCAGGTGTGCCGGCCCCCGCTGCTGCACGGCTCGCTGCCCTGGCTGGACGGGAGCAAGGCGCTGGGCAGCCACCACAGCGCTTCCCCCTGGAACCTCAGCCCTTTCTCCAAGACCTCCATCCATCACAGCTCACCGGGACCCCTCTCCGTCTACCCACCCGCCTCCTCTTCCACTTTATCCGCCGGCCACTCCAGCCCGCACCTTTTCACCTTCCCGCCGACCCCTCCTAAAGACGTGTCCCCGGATCCGTCCATCTCCACCCCCGGCTCCACCGGCTCCACCCGGCAGGACGAGAAGGAATGCATCAAATACCAGGTGTCCCTGGCCGATACCATGAAGCTGGAGTCCTCTCACTCTCGGAGCAGCATGGCCTCTTTAGGAGGAGCCACCTCCTCCGCTCATCACCCCATCACTACCTACCCACCGTATGTCCCAGAATATGGCTCTGGACTTTTTCCCCCCAGTAGCCTCTTAGGAGGATCGCCTACCGGCTTCGGGTGCAAATCGCGACCGAAAGCACGGTCAAGCACAGGTAGGGCTTTTTGGCTTCTTCATCCCCGTTGCTCGGGAGAGGAAGCTGTGGGGGAAAGCGGGAGGCGAAAGGGGAAAGGCTGCGACCCCGTCTCCTCTCTGCACGCAGAGGGATGCGCACAAGCATCCTTTTGATGAACGCAGCGGGAGCTGAAGCCCCCGGGGATGTGTGTGTGTGTGTGTGTCGGCTTTACCTTACCCAGAGGTTGCCCTGCTGAGTTTATAACCAAACTCCCCCTTGTCCAACCCGGGCTGAGGGTCCAACCTCCCCAAAACCCCAAACCACTTGTCCCGGGGGCGACCCGGCCCCCTCTGCCACCCCAAGCGCCTACGGGGTGCTCAGCTGCGGCGCCTAAGGAGGAAGCGAAACCGAGGGAACCGCAGCATTAGTGTATCTCTCTGTATTTTAATAATGGTACTAAATCCCGGCCAACTTCCCCCGCCTGCCCTCCGCCTCGCTCTTCCCAGGGCCTCTTCCCATGCGGCGCCCGGGGACGCGGGGAGCGTTTTCCCTGGGGAGGGAGATCGCCTACTCAGTCCCCCGCCCCATCCAGCACCGTGTCAGGGTCTTTGACCACCCCCAGACCCATCCAGCTCCGTACCAGGGTCTTTGGCCACCCCCAATGCAAGATCCCAAAAGCATCCCCCTGGCCGCCCCGCTCAGGGAGGAACTGAGGCTGTCCCAGAGCTTTGCGCACCCCGTGCAGGGGCTGGGGCTTGCGCGGCTCCCTGAACCCTCCGGGCTCGGACATTTGTGTGCACCGAGGGGCAGTGTGTGAGCCGAGGGGTGTGTGTGCAGGGAAAGGGCGATTAGTAAAAAATTTTTTTTTTTCTTTAATTTTTTTTTTTTCCGAGGAGGCTGCTGCAGGGTTGCCTGGCATGAATGAGATCAGTTTTCAGGGTTTTTCCAGGGTGACATTTACTCTGTCTGTCTGAGCAGGGACTGTCTCTATTTAGCTGATATGTTTGAGCTAATCCAATTATTTTCAGACTGCTGCACGCGACAGTTGCATTGTTTATCCAGCGCCAGGAACTTTAATAGAGTCCGGATGCGGTTAGAGTGACAAAAAAACCCAGACCTGTATGTTTTGTACATGAAAGCAGGAGAGAGAGAGAGATGGAGTGAAACAAAAGAGAGGGACAGAGACTCAAACAGCCCCGGAGCGACTGCCCCGTTTAACCAGAGGGGAAAAAAACCGACCTGGGTATTAACGGGAGCGGCTCCCCGTCTGGCACCGGTATGGACCGGTTGCTGTATCGGGGCAGGGACAGTTTTATTCTCGCCCCCGGTACAAGCCGGGCGGTTTTGTGTTTCCCCGGCCGCCCCGGGACCCGCCGAGCCGCAGCTCCCGCCGGGGCACCGGCCGCGCGGTATTTTCAAACCGTCTTGCCCACCCCCACTCCCCCCTTACCCCGCCTCTTGTTTTCCTTTTGCCACTTTCTGTTACTTTACCTTCTAGAGACACATCTGCGGTTCGTGATAAACCAACCTCAGGAGCAACACCTATTTTTTTTTTTTCTTACTTTTTTTTTTTTTTTAAGTTGATTTTAGCAAGCTGGGAAGCTCGCGGACAAAGAGTTAGTGCTGGAGGAAAAGGAGGCAGCGGGTATTTTTGCAGGATGAAAAAGGGAGAAACGGCTCCAAATGTCTTTTTTGTTTGGTTGTTGTTGGGTGGGTGAGAGGAGAGGGGTTTAGTGCAAAGGCTCTGGAAAAACGGTTGCCGTTTGTGGTTAGGGCGCGGATGCCTCTTGCCCAAACGCAGCGCAGGAGCTGGCTCTCTGCTGAGTGAGCTCTGCTCTGGCCGGCCGAGGTCTTCTGCTGCTCTCAGGTGGGCTGGGAGTCTCATTAGGTGCAAGAAAAAACACAACAAAACAAAACAACAACGAGCCAAACACCCAACAAAAACCCACTCAACCCTCTGAAAGTAGCTGGGAGGCAAGCCTGCACCCCCCTAGTTCCTTCCTCCAAGCTGAGAGCTGGTTACCTGCGGGAACCCCCCCTCCCAAAAGCTGGAGAGAGGATAGAAAGGTGCCAAAAAGTAGAAGAAGGGAGGAAAGACCTCAGGCAGGCTCAAGGCACCTTGGAATCCCAAATATCAGGCTGTAGACGCAGTGGGGAAGCCAGGAGATTTTCCTACGCAGGGTGGTGGAAGTTTAATTGCAAATTAATCTATAATGGATGTTGACAGAGTGATTGTGTATTGGCTGGGGTCGGGGAGGTGTTTCGGATGTTGATCTGTGATTATTTCGGGGGTCCTTGATGTGGTTTGACTGGGGCTAAAGAAAGAGGCCCCGCCAGGCTTACACACCACCCTTGGAGCTGGAGCAGTGCTCAAGGAGTGACCCTGGGGTCCTCATGCACATCAGACAGGGGGCCACGCACTTAAATTTGGTATCCTTTCATTTTGAGGGGGTTGGAGGCTCCTGCAAAGCCTGCCAAAGTTTGTCTGGTCCGTATAGAAACATGGGGTCTGGAGGGCTGTAAGAGCCCATAATCTAGAGGTAAGGGGGAACTGCCAGCCCCTCCGCAAAGGAGGGACGTGGAGGAGGGGTGAGACCTTCTCCACAGAGCCCCTCAAGCTCTCATGGGTTTTGGGTTGTCATTGTCACCATCCTTCTTCCCTGCTGCTGGGACTCAGGCCTGGTGCTGCTTATAGGGTGATGCTGGGCAGGGGGACAGGATCAGGCCCCATCAGACTCTGCCCAGCCCATGGCAGGGATGTCACTCAGCCATGGCCTTGGACCCTTGCCTAGACATCCTGTGCTTGGAGGGGACTGGCAGGGTCTGGCATGGCTGGGTCTCTTGGGGGTTTGGTTTTTTTTGGGTGGGGAGCTTTCCCCAGCTGCTTTTACCTCTGCTTTCCCCAAGTGAACTGTGTGCTCTCTTGTTTCCAGAAGGCAGGGAGTGTGTAAATTGTGGGGCTAC
Organism: Caloenas nicobarica; assembly: GCF_036013445.1. Classification (NCBI taxonomy): domain Eukaryota; kingdom Metazoa; phylum Chordata; class Aves; order Columbiformes; family Columbidae; genus Caloenas; species Caloenas nicobarica. The sequence goes on from NC_088245.1 coordinate 5,339,124, forward strand.
CTCAACCCCTTTGTGGAGAAGAGATGGCACCGGGCACTACTTGTGTAACGCCTGTGGACTCTACCACAAAATGAACGGGCAGAACCGGCCCCTGATCAAACCCAAGAGAAGGCTGGTGAGTCTCCCTTTTTTTATACTTCATTTTCCTTCTTCTGCAACTCATCTACATTCTGGGATGAAGGAGGGGGAAGCTCAGCTCCAAAACTTGGTCTCACTGTGTCAGAGGGCTGGAGGGCAGTACGCTTGGAGAGGTGCTCCCAGCCACTGTGGGCCTCAGTTGTCTGGTCCTCTTGCAAACTGCAAAACAGGTTGAAAAAAAAATCAAGATCCAGGACTTCTTGCAAACCAGAACTGAGTTTTCTCCCAGGTCGTAATGGGGCAGATGCCTTTGCACAATGCTCCTGCATGGTGATCCAAGGATGGTGTCTTTTTCCAGGGGACACAGGCAGAGGAATAATTTCCTTGTGACCAAAGAAATTATCAGGAGAACAGAATTTCTCCTGGGCTCTCCACACTGCTGTCCTCCTCTTAGCAAGTATATCTCCATCCCCCTTGGCTGGTGATGTCGTGGAGGGAGACCCAAGCTGGGTACCGGGTACCACAGGAGCATCAGCCAGACCCTGGTCCTGAAAATTACTTTGCTGATGGTTCTGGTGCCACTTGAACCTGGTGTGGTCATTTGTACGTGAGCCATGTGGGTCCCAAATTGTGTCATTCCCCTCTGAGTTGTTGTGAGCGAGGCAACAAAATAGGAGATGGAAAAGCCTGGTGACTGCGCAAGGCTGAGCATATTTCCAGGGTCACAGAAGTGGCAGGAAGACAAAATGTGCGGGTAAATAGTTGAAATAATAGTTCCAAGCCTAGCAACTGTACTAAGTACAGGCAATATGTTACAGCATCTCCAGTGATCTATTTATGAATTTCCCTGGAAGCCACAAAAAGGTCTGGAAGCTATGGGCATGGCTAATAAATGCATTGAAGTATATTTGGCAAATAATCAGGCAAACCACAAGGGAAAAAAAATATATCAAGTGGGGGAAAAATGTGTGTTCCCCGCTTGGGAAGTTATTGAATGTTTCAAATCGAGGCACGTTTGGTTTCGTTAGGATTAAAGACGTGGTCGGGCTCCTGGGGACTGCTCAAAATGCGGATGAAAAGTGTTTCTCACCTCTCCGCAGAGTTTCTGAGCTGATGGATGGATCTGACTGGTGGTGTGAGGCTTGTGCCCGGCATGGCCGGATCCTGCGGGCAGGTTCATTGGCCTCATGTTCCCCACGAAGGTGCTCATGGCCTCTGTCCGGCAGCTCTTAGGCACGGATTCAGCTTCCTCACCTGTGAGATGTGCGCAAAATCGGACCGGTGTTATTTCCACAGGTTCTGGGAAGCATTTGCAGGGGGTTTCGCTGCGAGGGGCAGCGACCTCAGCTCTGTCTGGCCATGTGGGATTTGGGCAAGATGCGGGTTTATTCCTCTACCCCCAAACTTCCCAGCAGTGAAACCTCTCTGTGCCTTTCTCAGGGCTTTTCCCGTCTAAGAAAATGTTGGTCTCCCTCGTCTTTCACAGCCTTGTTAGAAAAAAGGAAAAGCTTTCTAGGGAGGGAAGTGCGGGCTGGGGTTTTTAATTTTTTTGGGCAGCTCTCTTGTTCTCTTTTCCTCCTCCCCCAAGCCCTTCTGTCTTAAACACACATACCTCATTTTCTTTTCTATTTTTTTTTTTCCTCGTTCTCTCTTTATGTGTAAAGTTAACTTCCTAGGAAAAAGCTGCCGGATATCTGAGCCCTGGAGATAACTCCTAAACAACAGCTCTGTTTCCCCAGCCCAAACACACAGGAGCTTGAGCGTATCCAAACAAGCGGAGGGGGAGGCAGAATAGGAAAGCGGCTGGAAAACGGGGGGAGAGCTTTCAAAAAGTGTCTGATGGAACCATGAAAGAATGTCCCGAGTCACCCTCAGCCCAGCACATGTAAAATGAACTATATAAATAAATACATTGTGAAAGGTCATTCTTGGGGAGAAAAAAAAAAAACACCCAAACAAAAAAAAGAGAGAAAGAAAGGAAAAAAGGAAAGACAGACCTTTTCTTGCATAATGACACCGATCTTGGGCATCTTAGTTTAAGTTACAAAAAGCTCCTATTTTTTGAATATGACCTCTGCTAAATGAGAACTTTTGATTTTTCTAATTTTTTTTTTTCTTCAGCACTGCCTGGGAAAAAAAAAAGAAAAAAAAAGAAAAAAAAAGAAAAAAAAAGAAAAGAAAAAGAAAAAAAAAGAGAAATGCTTCTAACACTGTTTACTTTTATATTTATTTCTCTTGCTAACCTCAAAAAAAAAAAAAATCAGAGGGCACCAAAGCCGGGCCTCTGTTTGCGTTTTGTGTGCGTGGATGTAGATGTGTACATGTCCGTGGCTTGTCTTGATCTTTCGTGACTTGCGAAGGCGAGCGGGACTGGCAAGGGCGATGCTGTGTAGGGAGGCTTGGGGTGGACATCCAGCGTGCCACAAAGTTTCCTGTGTGACCTTGGGCTGGTTTGGTAGGCTCTGATCCCAAGGTACACTGAAACTAATGAAAGGACTCCAATGGGTTGCAGGGAGAAGGCAAATAAACCCTCAGATGCTGAGAACCCACCCTGAGCCTTATTAAATTCAGTGGGCGCCTTTGTAAGGGCTTCCTTTAGGGGAGATGGATGGAGACTTGTTGGATGAAGGGGCTCGGGCAGCTCTGCTTCATTTTGGAGGCAAAGTGGAAGATCTGGAGATGTTGGCAGGAGGATCAGGAACAGGCGCATGGTACATCACCACCACTCTGGTTAAAAGGTCTACAGCCCTCTCGGAGACTGTTCCTGTCCCCATTGAACCTTTAGTTGAATTTTCTTCCTTTCCCTGCCCAGGTGCATGCAGAGCTCTCTGTTTCCATGTCCAGCTATGCCGGCTTTAGAAGGATTATAGTCGATTTTCTTAGAAGGTACAAGCATTTGCAGTCTTTTTTAGGAAGCTGACATTTGCAACTTTCTGGGTATCCCATGTAAATCCAGAGACGGAAAAGACCCCTTAATTAAGCGTCTTTTTTAGTGGTTCCCCCTGCACCATCCTCAATTCCATCTTCACATCACTGCCAGTGCTTCTGAAGTTGTGCCCTCGCTCACATGCAGCTGTGCCATGGGGTCTGGTCCTATATATGATATAGGGCACCCTATTAGTCATCCCATTACTTACATGGCTGGGCTCAGGTCGGTGACTGGCGTCAGTGGATGTCATTGCTGGGCGCTTTTACAATAGCGTTATTATTCATTGTTTCCTGCCCACTGCCGGTGTCTCCAGTATAAGTTGGTACAGCATAAAAGGTAGAGTCTGGGACCGAAAGAGCACAGAGTTTAAAATATTCAGCTAACAACACTGGATTTTTGTAGGGGAAACGTGTCAGATGGAAAAGGTTTTGGAGAAGACAGCTCATGTAGTGATTTTTTTTTATTTATTTAATGTCAGAGTTTGTTTGAAGGTAGCAAGGTGGTGACCAGGCACAATCTTTTAAATACACTTGACATAGGAGAAATTATGGTGAGCGCCGTGTGGAAACCCCAAGTATCTTCAAAGGAGATATTTCCCCTGTGTGGGCTGAGTCAAATATCACTGTTTTTTAGAAATTTCCTTAGGCTTGATTTTTGAGTCTGATAAGGGCAAAGCTGCCACCGAGAGACTCAATCCAGTCTCTGAGCCACCCATACTGGGCCGGTAGGAGCTGGAGTGGGGACAGAGACCTGAAGACTTGACCCCCATGTCTCAGCGAGAGCTGTTGTGTCCATGATGACGTGTATTTACCCGGTGATTTTGATGGGAACCAAATTTGGGGCCATGGGATGGTCTGGATCCGGGAGGACAGGACCGAGGTGTGTGTGCGCACATCTGTTCGGGGCTCTGCTGTTGGTGCTGGGATGCTTCAACTTCTGCTGGCACTGGGATTTTTGCAATCAAAGACCCATGTGCCATTCTCAGCTCCTGCTCGTCATCAGCACAGAGAAGTCAGCTAAAGGCCTCCTCGGGCTTGAGATCGGCACGTTTCAGCGTGGTTTATGGTCAGGCGAAACGGAAATGTCCCCAAGGGCAGTCAGTGAGAACCCCTTGCTGTCGAACCAGGCTCTTCCTAATGCTCATGGGCAACATATTTATTTATGTTTTAGACAGTCCTTTTTGTCTAATTAAAAAAAAAAAATCCTACTCTATCTAAAACAAAACCAACTCGTCCTCTCTCCACCTACGCCGCATTCAATTATGATTAAAATTGCAACATGACCTAACAAGAGTTGGTATTAATGCTAGCGCTGTGCCAGTGTCCATGTTTGCATTTTGGGTTTGTTGTACGGTATCCAAAGATGTGGTATTTCTTTTTTTTTTTTCTTCTTTTCTCAAATATTGGATGTGCTACAGTGTGCGGCTGTGTGGGGTGAGGGGTAAATTTGAAACAGTAAGAGCACAAAAGAGAGCATTAAAGGCTCAGTTCTGCAAGGTGCCAAGCATTGCTATGATCTGGAAAATCGCTTAAGCACATGTTTTAACTTTAAGCACATGAGCAGTCCCATTGAAAGCAACGCATCGGGATGAAATCAGAGCTCTGGGACTGTGTCATATTGATGGAGAAGAGATAGGATGGGGATCTAAAGGTCTTTTTTTAGGAGCTGTAGGCACTTGCACACATGCAAACATGCATACGCATTCACATAGAAGTCTGCAAACTCCTTTTCCTCCTTCAGTGGCAGAAGGACAATTTGTTTGTTGAAGTTACAGTTTTTAAATGACAAACATGAATTCATGTATGTGAAAGAGCAGCATCTTTGCCAAATTTGGCTTTGTTAAATCATTATCACAGCTAACAAAAAAGCTTCTTTATACACTTCGACACGTAGACTTTTTTTTTCTTGTTCCTCTCCCTTTATGAAATGGTAAATTTTTCTTTCAGCCTCATTACCGATCCTTAAATAAACATGAAGGTTTAGGCTGCAAAAGAGTGTAATTAAAAAGTTGGGATTCTCACTCTTTGCCGCAGTGTTATTTCCGATCTGGAGCCCGTATCCTTTGAAGCTGAACTGAATTTACAGGATGGGGCCGTGTTTGCGGTCGGACCCGGCAAGCAGCTGCCCACCAACTCAGCGCGGGTCTCACCCAGCACTTGCTGGAGCCGTCGTGACTTCTTGCCGTTGACTCTAACAATTGTTGGTTCAGGCCCTGACTGCAGAATTAGACCCCTGGGGGGTCTGGGAGAATTAAGATGGAAAGACGTGTTGGCATTTAAATAATATTTTCCCCTCTGGAATGGGCTGTGCCAGCGCTGCTAATTTTGATGAGTTCTATCGGAGGTTTAGCACTCACTTTTAGGATGCCCTTTGGCACCTGATTCAGTTCATATATATAATTTGGGATTAAAGTACCTCGGGGATTTTTTTCAGAATTATTATTTGTTCTCACAAGCCAGTTTCTGGAGGCCTCTGCCGATGTGCGTCAGTCTTGCAGGGTTGATGTGTTCTTTCTCAGCAGTTTTGCTGATTGTAACTATTTTTTTTTTTTTTTAATTTTTATTTTTTAACACGGGTGCTTTTCTTTCCCTCTCCTTCTCTTCCCCCGTCTCTCCCCACTCCTTCCCGCAGTCTGCAGCCAGGAGAGCGGGCACGTCCTGCGCGAACTGTCAGACCACCACTACCACCCTGTGGAGGAGAAATGCCAACGGCGATCCCGTCTGTAACGCCTGCGGGCTCTACTACAAGCTGCACAATGTAAGTGTGACTGTAACACTCAATAACCGGGCCTCAATTTTGGTGCTTGGTGGTCCAGGCTTTTCCTTGACTTCAGGATTCCCAGTCTTGTGTGGTGCTGAGACCTCCTTTGAACCTCCTTGAACCCTCCGATATTCCTTTGAGGACCTTGGGGGTTGGAGCGATGAGTCGGCATCCCCTCAAAAGTAGCCCGTCCAACTTGGGGAGGTATAAAAAAGATCTGTCCGTGGGTAATGTTAGAGCTTTCCCATGCCTGAGCCAAGAAAGGAAGGGTGGATCAACACAGAGGGACGTTATCTGCTGCTGATTGGGCTTAGTGTATTGGAAAAGACAACACGCTGTCCTGCAAGCCGATACCCCTTCTATGTGTAGCTTAGTTCCTCCAGCAAATACAAACTCTGGAAAAGACGCAAAATGTGCCAGCAACTATTTAGATCTTTCTCAGGTATGTGGCTGCCTTTGTCCCATCCCTCCACCCATCCCCAAAGATGATTTATTTAGGTCTTGTGTTTGCCCCGTTTGACACAAGCGATTCCTAAACCAAAAAAGACTTGATTTAGTTAGTGGGTTGCAGAGTCTGCCCAAACTATGATGTGAATTTTAAAGCATCGGTCATGGAAGGGAAGAAAAAATGAAATGAAATGGCTGGCAGATTTAATCTAATATCTCCATGCAAAGCCAGCTTGTAGGAACCAGGGATATGCGCCCTAGGCAAAGAGCTAAAGGGATCTGAAAGGTCTTCTACTGAATAACACTGTTAATAAAGGAGTCTTAAGGCTACTCCTGTTACTCTCATTCCACGTGTGGCATAGAATATTTATTATGTCAGAAGAAGTAAAAGACTTCCAATTGCTCTGCTTTAATATAACTTTTTTTTTTTTTGTTTCTTTTTTCTCTGGTGGTCGTTTGCTTTATGTTTGACTTAGAAATCTCGGACTATGTTTTGCCCTCCTGTCCACCCACGCAAACACATCAAAGACAGATCGGGTTTCATGGGGCACCCAACCCTTGTGGTGTCTCAGTACCTTCCATTTGTTATTTCAAGCTCTTCAGTTTCTTGGGATGAGTAAACAAGTTTGTATTAAGCAGAGAAAAAACCCCAACCAGAGTAATTTTTCATCTGCTCTGTGAGAGGCATGTCTCTTGGAAAAGAGTAAAATGTGTTTACCCTTTAGTGGGCAGGTGTCTCAGCATGTTTTGAGTCCTATGTAGCAAGCAAAGCTTGTCCTCAAACTCTAAGTGTGATCACTGCAAACAAAGTGGTTAGACCTACAGTGAAAGCTCTCAGAATATCACAAGAAAATATTCCCGTTTGCTATTTCCATGGCAAAAAGGGAGCAAGGTCAGCCAGCTTCATTGGAGACATCTATACTTGTGCTATGTTTTAATTTTGGCTGTGTAGCCACCAGTGGTAGGACTGATATCACTTAGCTTGGGAGACCTACAGGGACACCTATACCTGAGCTGCTCCCCCTGTACCTCAGCAAAGCCCTTTGAAGAAAATAGGCTCTTCTCAGGTGCCATTCACTGGACATGATGAAGATGCCTGTGTTTGGATGAGATGACTTGTATTCTTGAAGATGGTGTAGTTTCTCCCCATGACTACAAAAGATGGCAAGATGACTTCAGATGTGTCTACGTGCATCTGACCAGAGGAATCCCCTGTAAGGTGTCTAGAATGGTGTTTGAGCGCTGAGGTTCTCCAGAAATGTTCCTGCAAGAGCACAACCTTTTTCACGCTAACATTGTGAACCGAGTTGGCCTGAATTGACCCCTAGCTCCACTGTTTAGGGAAACTTGGATCCAGCTGTGAAGTTTGTGACATGGGGCAGGCCTTGAGCACATTGGAACCGTTTTGATGTTCATTAAAAACACCGACAGCTGCTTAAAAGCTCAGCAGAGCTACTTACCAAAGTCAAGTAGCATCTTGCCTTATGAGCAACTCCATTAATGGGACCTGCTTAAATGAAACCCCTAGAGGACTAAGATACTGTGTGCAGCAATGTAACTAAGCAGGGATAGTCAAATCTGGCTATGAGTGGATAGAGTTGGTTTTTTTTTCCTTCACTTTTTTACGATGATGCTTAGATATTACCGTGGCGAGAAACAGGCAACATTGCAGCTGATAGTTCTTGAAGATACCACTCCCAGCTTTAAAGGTCCATGATGGCAGAGCATTGGAGTATCATTCTGCAGCCCAAATGGCTTTAGAAGCTGTGACTGCGAAGGCCACAGTGTGCTTTAGAAGCCAAATAGGAGTGAGATTTTTGTGATCAGTGGTAAGGCGGTGGTAGCTTCAGGGAGATGTCTTCTCTTTTTGGCTGCTGGGAGGCAGGACCTATGGAGCTAGTGTTAACTACCTGGCGAATGGCACCAGCATCATCCTTTAATTAACTCACGGCAGCGAGGAGGAAGTTTCGTGGTTGCACGTGGACAAAATTCCTTGGCTGGTGCAAATTGGTCTGGTCTGTTAAAGTGCAAGACTCGTTTGTTTAGGCTGTGGTCCTGCTGCCTTTGTGTATCTATCTTCCTCGATTCTCCATCAGGAGAGGTGTCAGAAATAGAGAGTCTCATCATAGCATGTCCCTCCCAAGCAGCTGAGTGTTTCTGCACAGATGTTGCACGAATGCCAGCGGAAGGTCTTTGGATGCTCGGAAGATGCCTTCACCCTGTTTCAGGCTAGGTTGTAGCAAATTCCTGGCTGCTTTTTTACCCTCTCCCCCCATTTTGTCTTTTCTTTAGGTTTAATGAATTTTTAATGGACCTTCAGATCATTTGGTTGTTGTAATGGATTGATCTGAAGATGAAACTTACCCAGTTAAGTCCACACTGGGAGTTATTGCAGTGAAAAGGCTATATTTTCATGTGGCTATATTTTCATAGAGCTATTTTTTTTCATGGGGCTATATCAGTTTGTTTTACCACTGATTCCCACAGCTTAAGCAAACCCATTTGTCAGTAGGATATAAGCAATAATCATAATAGTCTTGGGGTGCATTTAGTGAAGCTGCTGGCATTTCTCCCACTGACTTCAACAAGAGCCGGCTCCATTAACACCAGTATTAACAATGCCTAATATTTCACATTGATACGGTGCCTTTCATCCTGTGGCATCCCAGAGTGCTTTCTAAGATAGAGCCAGCCTGGAAGATTAACCCAACGTTGTAATGACTATGTCTGAAGGATAAATCCGCTTCAGTGACAGGACCTTATTGAGGTCAATGGCAAAATCCCATTGTCTTCAGTCAGAGCAAGATCAGACCTATAATGTCGAGGACTATCCCCTGGATTTGATCTGTTGTATGTGAGGTTCTCGTCCTTGTTTTTTTAGTCCTTCTTAGAGGCAGGACCAGCCTTCACTCACTTCGGGGACAGGTGGGAATGTACCTTGCTGGAGGTGCACAACAGATTGGCCTGTGCCCATAGAAATGAGTGAGTTGCCATTGTTTTTGGTCAAAGTTCTCAGAAAAAGCCTCTTTGAGAATATCCTAAAGCAGGGTTATGCGTCCCAAGAGCAGAGCAGTTGGTATTTTGCATATGATAAAACGAAGAGCATAATTCCTGCCCATAATTAATTTGCTCCATCCAAAATTAATGAATTACATATGCATAAGTTGGGCTGGTTTAATTTAAATTTAGCATGTGTTTGTCATTTTTAGTACAATGAATTTTCATGGAAAAGGTCTTCCCTCCAGGTCTCTCATTCTTCTACCCAAGAAACAGAGATGGGTACATAGTTTTGACGTTTTAGGGATCGCTTCAGTTCTGCTGGGACTGGCCTTAGAAGTCACTTGAAACATTTTTCAGCTTGCTGCTGTGATTGTGCTGTTCTCACTCCTGACATTTATCCAAGTCCTTATCCATTTGGCACTTGGGTCAAGTATCTGCTAGGAGGGTGAGACCACATTCATGAGGATGAAGTGTCCAGCTAACAGCTTGGATGGCATCTCTGACTCCAGTTGCAGGGCTGGCCATGGCTTTGTCCCCTTCCTGAGCAACACTGGCATTCCCATCCTTAAGTTTCACGTCAAATCATGGCCTGGACCAGTCTGTTCTTAGCGACTGAGTGAAACATGAAAGATGTTGCACTGAGGAAGTGGTCATTGTCCTGCAGGACATGACACCAAGCTACAGAGAGTCAGAACCCCTATGCTTCCTCCAAGAGCCAGCACAGTCCCAGTCCCAGCACCAGGCTGATGTCACTTTGCTATCGCCAGCTCCTGAGCTTGCACCTTTGTTGTCTCAGCTGGAAATAAATTCTGGCTACTCCTGAGCCTTGGTGTCATGATGCACATCCTCATTAGGAGCTGGGTAGCCTGGGGTTCCTGTGTGCCTCCCCCAAATGTGAGCTGCATTCATTGGGGATCGAGGCTTCCGGGTCTCCTCTAGCATTGCTGCTTGGTGGAGATCGCTTGGGACATCCTCCTGGCTTTGAACCTGAGCAACATGTCCCTTCTGGCTGACTTCAAACAGGTCAGGCAAAGCTTTCCCTTCCCAGTCATCCAGCTGGAGCAAAGGGCTTTTCTTGTGTGTGTGTATCCCATGTGTATCCGCAAGGACAGGAATCCAGGGAGATGGGTGATATCATATTGAAAGGCCATGACATTTGAGGTTTTTGCTTGTTGCTGCCCCAGGGCTGCTGTTGCACCGCACATGGGCAGATTCCTCCTTCCTACCTTTAGAAAGCAAGGCTGTTCCTTCCAGCTCCCTTTATCCAGAGGCAGAGGGATCAGCCTTTTGTTCACCCGTTTTTCAGATGAGGTGAAGTTTACCATCACTGCTGGTACGGAGAGCCTCGGGTCACTGATTCAGACTGGAATGACAAACTTTGGGATGACTAAACCAGAGCACATGAGCCTGGTCTTTCCTCTCCCTGTTCCTCCATCCCTGCCTGTAACAGGGAGCTATTGTATCCCTGCCTCCCTGGGTTAGAAATCCATGAATGACACCCATGCTGTGGGGAAAGGCACCAAGCAGTGGATGATAAGCAAGAAGTGAAACTTTGCTGTGATTTGGAAGAAGGGAGTGCTTTGTCCCTTGCACTGTCCCTTGCACTGATGTCCCTTGCATCTTATGGATGAAAATCTGCTCAGGACCCTTGCAGGAACCTTTCATTGTCCTTCACCGGCGTTGAGACAGTGGTTGCTGGTGGATAGCAGATCCATTTTTTCCCCCTTTTCTTCTTTTTGCAGACTATCCATCAGTTCTCTTGTGTGCTCACATTTATGATGAAAAGTGTTTAGCCCTGGGGGATTTGCTGGGCTCTCCTGCCTTCTGCTGTGGGTGAAAGTCTGCAGAGGAACCAGTACAAAACCAGTGTGACTCGCTGTGTGTGCTCCCAAGTCCAGATATTTAAGGATGTTTATGGATACTGGATGCATAAATCCCTTCTCAAGTGTGGCCTTTGAGGTTTTCATGGAACCTGGACTAATACATGTTGTGATGCTGGCTCTTTATGCAGCAATAGGAGTTTCTTAGAGGTGGTTTGACAGAGCATTTTCTACCATTTCGTAACCCAGATGAGTATATGGTTGGTCATTCCAGCTGTTTATAACCGTGCAGAAGAATATAATGCCTAGGTTTCCTATAGTTATGTCTGCATGAAAGTAGAAAATACTCTGTCAGGCAGGACAGATACCTGTTTCAGCAGCCCCCAAAAAGACCTAGAAGGTTTTAGAAATAAAATTGTATTGGCTTAAATAAACCTGAAATGATGGCCAGAGCGAAGTCTTACGAAAGAAGAAAAATAAGACAAATATCTGTCCCTTTTGTGAAGAGTTTGCCCAGCTGCCTAATATCACTGTGAAAGTTTGAGACCTCTCGTAGCACCGAAACCCCAGCAGCTCTTGCCACTAATGGTTTTTAGATCAGTCAGGAAGCCTCAGGGTGAGACGTCGTCTTTGGGGAATATTTCAAGGTGATAATTATTGGTTTCATTCCTAAACATGGTGCAATTACCTAATGTGCAGATAGCTGAAATTTTTCAGCCACTGTGAGTTATTTGGGTACTTTTTGCATCCGTGAGGCTCTGCCAGCAATTTTCTGTCATCTTGTCTTCAGAAATTTCAACCTGACTTGGGATTTCCTGGTGGGATCAGAATTTTGGGATGGGAGGGGAGAGGTTGTGTGATGGCAGCGCATGGGGTGTGCAAGAGGAGGAGGGGGCTGCTGGTGTTCAGCTGGTCCTGGGCACACCCCTGGGTGCACAGATCCCACAGTGATTTGGGGAGAAGGGATGGAAGCACAAAAAAAATAATTGATTTTTGTTTAGATTAACAGACCCCTGACTATGAAGAAAGAAGGAATTCAGACCAGAAACCGGAAGATGTCTAGCAAATCCAAAAAGTGCAAAAAGGTCCATGACAACCTTGAAGACTTTCCCAAGAGCAGCTCCTTTAACCCCGCCGCCCTCTCCAGACACATGTCCTCCATCAGCCACATTTCACCTTTCAGTCACTCCAGCCACATGCTGACTACGCCGACACCGATGCATCCTCCATCCAGCCTCTCCTTCGGACCTCACCATCCTTCCAGTATGGTCACTGCCATGGGTTAGCGAGAGACTCCCCTGCTGAATGCCTACGGTCTCAAAATGAGATTTACTTTATATACTTGCATTTTTGCAGGCGTGTGGTTATGGGTTTGATGTCCCAAATCAAATGGGAGGGGGAAAAAAGAATAATAAAAAAATAATTAAAAAAAATATCTGAAGGCGTAAGAGAGAGGAAAAAAAAAACAAAACGCAGAAAAAAACTACAAAAAGCACAAAAAAGGAAAAAAAAAAAGAAAAAAAGAGAAAAAAGTAAAAAAAAGGTTTTAAAAAAGTGATGTTTGCCACTTTTTAAAGGAACTCACTATGGCGTCTATGTATTCTTACCCACTGAATCTGGATACCATTTGTGAATAAGCCATTCAGAACTTGCATTCCCTATTGGACAGGATCTCTAGTGCTGTGAAAAAAATGATAAAATAAAATAAAAAACGCTGAACATTGCATATAACTTATATTGTAAGAAATACTGTACATTTGAGGAAGACTTTATTGCATCTGGGAAGCTGTAAAGAAAAAGGCATGAAGGACTCCGAGAGATTTTTTTTTTTTTTTTTTAAAGGAAAAGGAAAAAAAAGAGGACGGGAGGACAATTTAAAAACCAGAAAAACAAACAATGCAGACCAAGAGGAAACGCGGTCTTACAAACAAATGGACCAACTGCCAGTCATGTCTTCTCCTTTTATTTTATTCTTATTTTGTTCTTTTTTTTATATATTTTTTTTTAATTTCTTTTTTGTTTCCAGGGAGGGGGAGGGGGCTGGCTAGCACGGTTTTGATGATGCATTAACTAACTTGCTAACTAAATAAATAACTAAATAAATAAAACTTGTAGGGAGATCATTCATTTTGGGCCACGGGCCTTTTACATAGGAAGTACCAATGGTGTCAGGCAATCAGTGTTAACATGCGGACATTGCCAACAAGGGGTTTTCAGATAGCCATTCTCCAGGTCTATACGCATTGTGAACAAGTTCCTGTAATTGTTGTTTGTATGTATAATTCAACGCACCAAAATAAGAAAGATGTAGATTTATTTCATCCTATTATACAGACTGAATGGTTGTACAAATTTATTTACTGCTAGTGATAAGACCTGCTTTTTTTGTTTTGTTTTCATATTTTTTCCTCCTTTTTTTTTTTTTTTTGAGAATAAACTAGATTAAATTCTGTTCACTTAAAAGTGTTTTGTGCTTGGGGGTGTGAAAGGGAATATGTTTATTTATTTTTTTTTAAGTTTGTTTTGATGGTATTTATTATGCAGTTACTACGGGGAGGGGAATGCGTGTCTTCGCTCATGCTGACAGTGCAGTGGCTTGATTAAAAAAAAAAACAAACAAAAAAAGCCCCAAACTAACACAGAATAAAGAAAAAAAAAAAAACCAAACTCAAAAATAAATGGGCTGCTGGTTAGTTTAACCCCACTGTCCGGTGTGTGCTCCCTGTCCCTCGAACGACAGCCTGGCCACTGTCGGGCTCCCACGTAGGATGGGTCCCTTTTGGTCTCAATCCACCATGGCCACCACGGTGACAAATCTGTGTCAATGAGAATTTAGGACCAGGATAACGGCAAAGGTACGGCAGGGTCCTTATGGTCCTGACTAACTTTTTGGGCAGTACTAGGAAAGATCTCCAGACTTTGGACAGGAGCTGGAAAAGCACTTTCTGCTCTGCCCTGTTGGGTACTCAGTGGTGTGATTTGATGGTCTGAAGTTAAGATCTTGATGTGAAACCAAGATGGACAACACCCTGCCCCTGTGCTTGGACAAATGGGCAGAGCCTGTTGCAAAAGTCTGCATTTGATGGTAGACAGAGGGCTATTCCCCAAAATTCAAAAGCCATCAGCCAGTCCCCTCCTGCAAGAGTTTTCTTTGAAATAATGCCATTTGTATTAATGTTATTATTGTTAGGTTTGGCTCTTATAATTTGATTTCTCATGGTTTAATCCTTAGGAATCGGTCCTCCTTTTAGTCTTCAGTATTTACTCTTCCAGTTTGTTTATACCATCATAAGGGTTAGGCATTTACTTTCCAAATGAAGGGTTAAACCTCTTATCACACCACTCCATTTACTGGAGATTTAAGCATGGTGTGATAAGAGAGAGGTTGCCAAGGCTGTTAGAAAATGTTTGAAAAAAGCCAAACAAAAAGCAACCCCCAAACATAAAAAACCTCAACAGACACGACCTGCAAATTAATTTTTTTTTTTTAATACCAAATGAAATAACTGGGTTCTTTCACCCTGAAATACGTGTACTCCTGCCTTTCAGTGCCAGGTGGATGGAAAAATATTACCATATCTGTCAGATGATATTTTGAACCCACTTTCTCATGGGTGATAACTGGAGAGGGTAACAATAGCATGTTCTAATCTTCTGCAGGATGGCTCACATGAGTAAGGATGTTTAATGTAAGAATGACCACTTCAAAACTTTCAGTATGATTATACAGAGGTCAAATAGTCATTTGATTTGGGAAATGGGAGAGGAAGGGAAGAGGACTGACATTTATTTGGGCTTTTTCTCCTCTGTTTCAAAATGAACCTAGTTAAACTATGTCTACCATAAAGGAGGATTTAGCAGATGTAAGTGGAACAGGCAGTAATGATTTTGTAATGTTGTATATTCTTTCCTTTCTACTCTGTTGACAAAAATGTGTAAAAAAAATCAGAACAAATGGCACACATTTAAAATCCTATGTTAATCACCTTTCTGCTTTCTCAATTAATATTTTAAGCATAAAGACTAAATGTCGAAATAAAACAGTGAAGAATTACTGAGATGCAAATGGAGATCTTGTTGGCTCCTAATTAATCATCTGCGAACTATAAAGCTATTTTCAGTTAGTCTGACAAATCAAAGGAAATAATCATCTTTGCTGATATTAAGCTTGAGAGATTATTATTTTTTAATTTGTGATGCTACAACCTTTCCCTCCTTTTGCTCATCAACAGATTGCAGTTGGACTAAGATATTGATTCCAGGAGCTCAGCAATGGTGAAAATTAGAGGAGGATTCTCACGGTAGAATTTTGCACTCGTATATTATTGTGTTTGAATCTTTCAATTTGCTTCAGAGGGAACTGGCTCCCAAGTTTCTCACCCTAACCTTTTTTTTTTTTTTCCCCTTAAAAAACTGGAAGCATCTTGCAGTTTCCTTCTGATATTGCTTCGTCGTTCTTAGGGGCATTGAGTGTGATGAAGGAGGACTGGGGCCAGCTCAGAGAATGAGCATCCTCAAAAAGACAGAAGTGTAGACCCTCTGTCTGCATATACTTTAGGAAACATATACAGTTTGCCTAGAGAGTTCTTACATCAATTGTCTTATATTCTGATGCCAGGAGCAGGATGAGTAGGATCTCTCATGTCACATACCCCCTGATTACTGGCTGAGATGCTAGATCAACGTCAGTGGTCTACCAGCTTCTCTGTTCAAAAAAAAAAAAAAAAGCCAAGAGCTGTCCTTCTTTTGAATGGTGACTCTGTCTTTCTTCTTTTCCGAAATTGCAGTGAAGAACTGATGAGGAGCAGGTTGGAGCAGGAAAGCCCTCTGAGTCACGACTCCTTCGGTAATCTATATTGTGTAGAAAACACCATGGAAATCATTAGTGGGGTCAAATCCTGTGGTCTTTATGCTGGCAAAATGCCTTCTGGGAATTTGAGTAAGTAATTGCTGTGCTGATGTGACCGTGGTAACTACATTTTACTTATGATCCAAGCAAAAGTCCATCGACATCAGTGGAAAGACTCCATACAAGTAACGCAACAAGACTTGAATCAAGAGCTCCTAAGTATTAATTTCAGCATTATCACCTTGATTTATCTGCCTTAGTTAAGTTTTCAGCTGCACTGGTCCTGTGTCAGTACACATGTGTACACAGACATACATGCAATATTGGAAGGACATTTTTAAGATTACCAAGATCAATACTTCAAGGTTTGAAGAAATTAGAAATACTGTTCATTAACACCATCTGCCAAACCTCAATTTTTTTTCTATGCCTTTGAATTATGAATTGTCTTAGGATGCACCTAGACTTGCATTTAGGTTCAGATTAGCAGTGTGTTTTTGAAGTGATTTCTCTTTTTGAAGTGATTTCACCTTAGGGTGATGAGATTTTACCTTGGCTCATGCCACATGGTTTGCTTGGACCCTCATCTAATGTGCTGCTACACTAATGGGAAATTAGACCACAGGACCAGACTAAAACTATGCCGGAGCAACCCCCCAAAATATGGTCTTTGGGTCCTCAACATAGATCGTTTTTCCCTTCGGAGTCACTCCTAATGCTAATGCACACATTGCCATAAACCACATGTTCTCATACTCCTTTGTGGTCACCGAGAGTCCTGAATAACTGGTTGTAGTCTGGGGAAGAATCTGAGTGGTTGGGGAAGGGACTAGAGACAACCTGTATTTTTTTTTCTTTTTTTTTTTTTTTTTTGGCATTTGGGAGATTTTAGGATAAAAGACAAGAAGATGTTCTTATGGAAAAAAATGGCAAACTACACCCTAAAATACGTCATGTTTATCCCTATCTCTTTCATAAAGGTTCTATATGAGATTGGGAAACTCAACCCAGTCTTGTCACGTGTGGAGAGCCACTAATTGTCTGATTCTCCCCTTTTGGCATTGCCTAATTTCACACCCTGAGTTCTGCTTTGCAGAAATGTTCCATGGTATCTAAAGCCAGGGGATCTTGTGCCTGGATTAATGCTGTATAATACTAAATTATTTAAAAATGCAGGGTTTATCTCAACCTGACCTGCAAATCCAGGGCTTCATTTCTTCCACCTCCTTCCCTCCCCAAATCTGGAGAACCGAAGATCACTCCTCTACCCCTCAAAGATGTCTTGTGAAGATAAATCCATCACTCGTAAAGTGCTTGGATGCAGGTGGATGAGCACTACGGAAAACTCATCAGCTTCAGCAGGTCTGCAGGAAGGAAGGTGTGAGGAGTAAGCAAAACACAGCTCCACTGCTCATGAAAGGCAGTGTCCTCCCTGTGCCCTAAATGGGGCAGAGGAAAAAAAAACAGTGTGATTGATATATATAGAAGGAACAATGGAGGTGGAGGGAGAGTGAATAATTAGTTCTGGTGTTTCCTAACATTTTAGTGGTTGATTTTTTAGTTTTTAGACTATTTTTAATGCATTTTTTGGATGCATTCATCTGTAAAAATATATGTGTACAGATATAGATGGATGCTTATTGGGGCTATGTACTCCATACCTTGTCAGCAAAAGAAATGTGGTGTGTGTCATGCCTGGGAGTAAGTATATCTAGACCCAGAGAGCTGGAGGGTGCCTGTTGTCACTTGTCTGTCTTTATTGGTTGTGTGATCTTCTATGTGCACCTGTGTGGATATCTAAGCTACAGCTCCACAGAAACCAAGGCACAATACAAATGTATAGCAAATTTATACCTGTTTCACACAATTCCCTGAGGCTATGCAGACTCCCGGGTGGATTTTAGATCCCTCTATCTCAGAAGTATATTTCCCTTGTTAAAAGTTTAAATTAAGACTTTGACCTGAAGCTCAACTCATTTTTTTCTCTCAAGGTACAAAACACCTGGTTATTTAACCTGTCCTTTTACATTTCCACTCTGGGTTACTGTCGACTCCAGAGGCACTGAAATAATTCATGAGAACCTGTCCTCTGGGAAGACAGAAGTGACTGAAATGCTCAGAGAAAGCTTGTTTGTGAGTCTCGCAGGCTGATGTTCGTGCTAACATGGATAATTAGCTGACTTTCTGCATGCGCATACATGCTTAGCCCATGAACTGCTTTAGTTCTCAATTAATATTATATTGCAATGTTATAGTGCAATCATTTGCTCAACTATTTCTGTATTAGAACTACATTAATCTTCTTACACTACTTGACTACGAAACTCTTTTCTCACTAAGCCACACATCACCCAGTCTGTAAGTCGGGGTGGTCCCATTGACTGCAGACAGCACTGCTGTCCGCAGGTCTGGGTTGCTTCATTCCAGGTCAGGATACAATCCTTCAGCTCCAGTTCAGCTTTTATTACACTCTTCCCTAGTATTCACCAGTCATAGAAGAGCTGCTTCTCTCAGCTAAGGTCAGTATGAATAATGAAGAATTCAGAAGAAAGCAATACGAACTACTATAAATGCAGGGGGGGCGTTGATGACTGTTGGCTTCTTGAGATTTTTGGTTTCTTCTCCCATGCGCCAAGACTGCCCACAGCCAGGGAGGCCAGAGGAGCTCTCTCTGCAAGAGGTGGAGTTATCTTGCTTGCAAAACCTCAAGCTAGTTGCAGAAGGTCATCCCATTTCTGCATGCATGCAGAAACAATCGCTGATGAATTTACTTCCTGCAAAGTCACACTGGAGCAGATTTATAGATTCTGTGATAAATTTTAAACTATATTTAGGGACTCTGAGGAAACAGTAATGAATAGGCATAGGTCCTGAACTGTGATTCTTGATTGCAGCTGCTTACTAGCTTGCATAGTAGACTTTTTTAATACAAGTGCCAGTATGGGACAGGAAGTGCAGGGGAATGTAGAATTATGCTGAGCATGGAGGGAGGAGCGTCCTCAAGTAGGAATTGAACAAGACTCATGGGAAAGCCAAAAACGAGGAAGGAGGGACTGAACCTATGATGGATTTCTGAACAGTCACCCAGGGTCTTTCCATTAATAGAAAGCAGGATGTTTTCCTTTATGAAAACTCGATTAAGTTTGTCAGATGCTGATAACCTTTCTATAAGAATTTTCATACTGTGTGTAGTGTATATATGCACTTAATGGGAATATTGTCGATTAATTTCCATAGGGTGGCTTTTTCTACAATACCTTGTATACCAAAAAAAGAGTTATACTTGCATTTGGGCCTGTCAACCTTGTTTGTATTTAGTGGACCTTTTCCAAAAGGGTTATGGGAGAGGAAAATGAAAGCCTATGGATTTGATCACATGTATCTGTCCCTGTTGTGTGTGCGTAGGCATTTCATGGGTGGCGCACAAGAATGGCTCTCACATTTGCTCTACAGAGTTATGTTTTTGCATCAGGGGATGTAAAAGCTGTGTGCAGGCTCTGGTAAGAACATCTCACCACCTCACTGGAAAATTGACTTGAAGTTTTGTCACACAAACTCTGAGCATCAAATTCAGCATCTCTGCTCTGAGTCACTGTTTCAAAGTGTCCTTTCTCTCTGCTCTTGCCCTCTTCAGCCTGGAGAAGACTCCAGGGAGACCTCATTGAGTAATTACAAGGGGCCCATAAGAAAGATGGGGACAGAGTTTTTAGCAGGGCCTGTTGCCATAGTACAAGGGGTGATGATTTTACACTAAAGGAGGGGAGATTTAGGCTAGACATGAGGAAGAAGTTTTTTACGATGAGGTTGGTGAAACACTGGCCCAGGTTGCCCAGAGAGGTGGTGGATGCCCCATCCCTGGAGACATCCCAGGCCAGGCTGGACGGGGCTCTGAGTAACGTGAGCTGGGTGAAGATGTCCCTGCTCATGGCAGGGGGGTTGGACTAGAAGACCTTTGAAAGCCCCTTCCAACCCAAACTGTTCTATGATTCTATGATTTTACGATTCTGTGAGTGGATGACACCCAGGTCTTTCTTGGCTTTTGACTTTAGCAGTGTGTCTCATAGTTCACTTACCCATGGTGCAGAGGACATCTGCTCACACTGTTCCAGACCTTCTTGAGTTGAAACAACTGGTCTCTGGGATGACTTTTTTTTTTTAGGGAGAATTGAGCTGGGAGGCATGTAGAAGCCAACAGGCTTTCCAAGCCTTCAGGTGGTATGTCTTCATGCCTGCTGACTTCTTGAAGACCTCAGGCTGGTCAAGCACATAAGTGCTTGATTTACTTGAGTAGGATGGATCAGCATAGAGTGTGCTGGCAGCTCAGACAAAACTTATGATGTTTGGTGAAATGAGGAAATCCTGTGTTTTCACTGAATTTTCTTTCCAGTCCCTCTGGTCTACTTGATCCACATCTCTGACACGACAACATGCATCTTTACTGTGTATGTAGAGGGAATAACCCTTCAACTGACATCTGCTGTCAAACTTTGTGGATCAGGTCTTTGTCCCAGTGCTGCTGGTCTCATTCTCTGCTCACTGCCAGGAATTACTGGGTTCCTTTGACTAAGTTCTCCCTCCAGGTCATTGGACACCCAAATTTTCTTTTTTCTTCATGATAAATCTCCTGCTGTGTTAGGAAAACGAACCATTTTTCCTTTAAGACCTTGGGAAGTCTGTAGTCAATGAGAAACCAATGGCATGGAAAGGAAAACATCTACCATGACTATAGAAGTTTATTTGTTTTGATAAGTGCTTGGGCTAAAATCAATCTAGATGAACAGATTCCTGTTGTTTCAGGATAATAAAAAAGATTTCTAGATGTTTTTTGACAGTTCTGTAATACATTTTAAATGTTGTCTTTGACTATTTTTTAGCTTGGTGAATGAATATGGCTTAGAAACATGGGTGGGCTGCATTACCTATATGGGAGATGAACCCTTTTCACAGCTCCTGGGTCAAGAGCCATTTGTGTCCACACTGGCTTCAGTAGTGGATCAGAAACAGTGATATATGTGAGAGATAGCACAAGCTCTAGAATGTCTCAGCATATCAGAGTATATGTCAGGTGGATGAGCACCCAAGTAATCAGACGGACCTGCAAAACCATTTGTTCTATATCCTTTATGCAAAACCAAAGCCAGACTTTCCCTGTCTATAAAAATGCGTGGTCTTGTTTCAAATGCCCCTGCAGTCAAGTACCTGCTCATTCATTTCTGTATCCATTCCCATGTCTTAGTTACTTCATCCTTAAGGCTTTCTCATGGCCTCTAGCCTTTGCCCGGGTAATGATTTGGTGATGCTGCTATTTGCATTCAGGAAAGCAGAGGCAGCTTGCAGCAGGGAGTGCAGCAGGATTGATTCAGTAGATTCAGGAGTTGATTCAGAAATATGAATCAACTCAGATCCTGATTTTCTGGAAGATGTTGCTCCTGAAAAAGTCCCGTCCTCTCCCTTGAGGTTCATGTCCAGAGCTACTGGTGCTGATGTAAAGCCTCCAGCCTCGTTTGTTGGCTTTGGATCAGCCCTGAGCGAAGGTTGGATGTTGTATTTCCTGGGCTGTCAGCTGTTCTTGTTGTTCAAAGGAACAGACAACCTGTCAGAGGTGATCAATAAATGCCATTACCTGCCCTGGAGTGTGAGGCTTTTCAAAAAGAAACTCCCAGGAGGAGATTTAAGCCTGGGATGTAATCTTGACCACACTCAGTTGATATTCAGTGAGGGGAGCTGTGAATGTGGTAGTCTTCCTTCAAAATACTCACAGCACATTTGTCCTCAAGCAATAAAAAAAAGAGGGGGAAAAGTGGTGACCTGATTCTCCTCTGACACTGCTTATTTATAGCAAAATCATGGTACATTTGTACTTCCTTTATAACTACAGAAGTGGAGTTGAATCTTATTTATACTGGACTGGGAGCAGCATTTGGGCTGGTCGTTTTCATATTTAGGTCATCAGGAAAAGTCCATCTCTGCTACCACGTGCATCAATGTAATTGATTTTGACAGTCTTAGAGCTGTGAAACTAGGGTTGGAATTAATCCAATAAGAAAGTCGTGTCCTGAATTACACTTACCAGTTGAGCTGCATGAAATAGGAACAACTTTGGAGTTCAAACTCTCTTTGTAGAAAATATCCAGGAAAAAGACTTCTGTTTCTGAAAGATTACATGTATTTAGAGTCCTCTGATCTCTGCAGCTTCCATCAGTGTCTACGGGAGCTGGTCAGTGACTCACTGTGGACACAGAAAATAACTCTTTTTTTCCTGAGGTCTCTTACAACAGGTTTTTGACTGTATTTGCTGTGTTGCCTGGATCATTTTGCATGTGTCTCTACCTCCTCATGCTTGGAGTTAAAAATATCCAGCTGGAAAAGTGCCCTTTTCAGGTATATCTAGTCAGCTATCGTGTGTCCTCAGGCTTGATATTCTTCCCAAACAACTTTGGACCATACAGAGAAGAGGTTTACTTACAGGTAGTTGTCTGGAGTCTCTCAACAATCAGTGGAAAGAAAACGTTACTTCTAAGGTTTGAATCTTATCCGTATTTTAGACATTTTAGGATGAGGTCAACCACATCCTGGAAGTGCCCATTTCTTTGTACTGAGTAGCTCTACTGAAGATACTTTGCCAGTACCTGGAGGTAGGAGAGTTAAGTCCCACGCCAGGCATCAATGCAAATTTTGTAAAAATTTTCTTCATGCAAGCCAAGGGTGACTTTACTGGACTTTGACCTTTATACAGAAGATTTTCTGGTTAGTTTGGAAGTGTTCTATCACTACATGATAGCAAGGAATTTTCCAAGGAATGTAGCAGGTAGAGTAGGAAGGAGACTCGTATTACTCCTCACCTAAACCTCCCCTCCTGAAGTAGCATCCCAGCAAAGTCCCCAATGCCCAAAACTTTTCAGATCTGGACATCTTTGTTTTTATCAGCACTGTCGATGTTGCAGTTGGTACTGCAGTGATTCTTCCTTAACTTTATTATGATCATGTAATTTACATCAATCAGGTTTTCTTTTTGGTCTTAGACATGGTATCAAAATGACTGCTGGCAACAGCAGCAATAATTATAGACACAAATTATTTTAATATTTGTCTTATCTAACATCTGAGCATGTAATTGGAGGGCACATAGACACAGCAATAATGTTAAAAGAGCTTGAGATGCCATTGTATAAGAAAATAAACAAACACATAAATACTTTGATTCTCAGCTACATAGAATTAAGACTTCATACATCATAAGGGGGTGTTATTTCACTGTTAAAGCACTATTAAAGCACTAAAATGGAGCCAGGACTCCTAAGTCCTATTTTAACTCCTGCATTTAACCAGTCACCAAATTGTGGTCATGTAGACACAAATCTACAAAGTGACCCTTAATTAATTATATGCATTTTTTCCCTGCTCACATAAGATTTCAAGACTTTATCTGTGATGGTGGAAAGGAGGTTTAGGCTCTAATGTCTATTTCAGTAATCTGTTATGTTCTCATCTTTTTCTATATCTGAAAAATGAGGCTAATTAGCCTCATGTCATCAACCATTGCAAAACCATTTGAGATGCAAAGTATTGTATCTCCTTCATTTTGTAAGAATAATACATTTCTGAGTGTGATGTTAAAAGCTTCAAAGCTAAAACAACAGAATGAAGTGGCTGACGTAACAGTACAGTCCTCATCCAACTCCAATTAGTAACCTCAGAAATGCTAAACCCCTTTTTACAATATACCTACTTAATATTATAATACTTTGCCATGGCCATAACCAGGTGGTGTTCTGTCTGAGAAATCCTGTTTTCTAAGGGTAAAGTCCTCATAGCTCTTCTACATCTGCAACCATGCCAATACACAAAGCAAAAATCAGTGGTTTTCTCGGTTTTAAATCTTAAAAAGTTAGAGATTAACAATGCAAAAAATAATACTGACTACTAAAGATAGTGTTAGATTATGGCACTGCATTGATTTCTTCTCACAGGAACTGAGTTCCTGGCGGAGCAAACAACTTTCTTATCTCCTTGCAACTGAGTATTTTTTAAAGATGTATTCACTGAAAAACAGCATGTGGAAGGGATGGAGACTCATTTCAAAAACTGGGCTTGAAGTTGATTTTGGCGAAATTAATCCTCAAATGTATAATTTCAACATTTTCAAAATGTCTTTATTTCTGAAATGTATTTGCTTTAATGTTTCCAAAGCAAAATGTTTTGATTTTTCGTTTTGAAAAGGCACTCTTCTTAAAAATCTGACTTACCTTAAAAAAAGAAAAATAAGAAAAAGAAATTAGTAAGGCAAATTAATGTAAAAATTAGAGGGTCAAGTTGAACAAAACATTTAGCCTTGTCCTATAATAAATTAAAAAAATATTCAGCCCAAAATTAAAAATGAGTGTTAACTCCCCTTAATTGTTTATTCAGTTTCTGAATGGAAACTCTCCTTTCCTTCTAGAGAAGGGTAAATTTTTTTTACGTATCATTCTTGAGCTTAATCTGCTCTGTTTGTGATCAATAATCAAGCTAGGCTAACATGGCCTGACTTTAGAAATCCCATCATTAAAAAGGATCATGACATTTCACTACTCTCTTTATACACCCTATAGAGATGTCCAGTGTAAAGAAAGCTTTATTTTATCTATGAGTGACACATTGACTGGAACCCATAAGTGAGACTGCACATTTCTGTCCAGGCAGAATGATGAACAATAATGACAACGCTGTGTAAAAACAGTGTGCGAACACACAGAATGAAGAATTGGACTCTTCTCTTCCTCTTCTCTTCTTCTCTTCTCCTCTTCCCTTCCCTTCTCTTCCCTTCTCTTCCCTTCTCTTCCCTTCTCTTCTCTTCTCTTCTCTTCTCTTCTCTTCTCTTCTCTTCTCTTCTCTTCTCTTCTCTTCTCTTCTCTTCTCTTCTCTTCTCTTCTCTTCTCTTCTCTTCTCTTCTCTTCTCTTCTCTTCTCTTCTCTTCTCTCCTCTCCTCTCCTCTCCTCTCCTCTCCTCTCCTCTCCTCTCTTCTCTTCTCCTCTCTTCTCTTCTCTTCTCTTCTCTTCTCTTCTCTTCTCTTCTCTTCTCTTCTCTTCTCTTCTCTTCTCTTCTCTTCCCTTCTCTTCCCTTCTCTGCTCTTCTCTTCCCTTCTCTGGTCTCCTCTCCTCTCCTCTCCTCTCCTCTCCTCTCCTCTCCTCTCCTCTCCTCTCCTCTCCTCTCCTCTCCTCTCCTCTCCTCTCCTCTCCTCTCCTAAAATGGTTTCATAAGGCTCATCCTGAAGGATAGGTGTCTTGGTAGGTTCATGGATTGGGCATTGTTTTAGTTTGTTAGGACATATTTTTGGAAGGCTGCTAAGGCAAAGTTGGATTCTTCCAAGGCACGGGATACTGTTGGGAAAAGAGAAGTGAGCCTGGATGAGCTGAAGTTTTGTATTTTCACAAGTCCTTCAGCTGCTGCCCTATAATCCAGGAATGTAGGGGTGTAAATCCCCACCTAATATCATAGTTATGTTTGATCTACTACTAATAATAGCTCCACCTACTTGACATGGGGCATAACTCACTGACATTTGTAAGACCATCTAGGTCTGACAAGTAAGATACAGCATGAATCAAACACGCTGTAATAAAGAGTGCCGACATTACCATTTCTTTTTAATTTTTGCTAACAGGGGCCTTGCCAGCCTGGAACTGGGTGTTCTGGCCGTAAGAACCACCGCAGAAAGCCCACAAAATAATTTTCTCATGTTGCCTTTTATCTCCCATTTCTAGAGAGACTAGCATAAAAAATTAAAAAATCCCTGAGGAACATACCTGGGCTGTGCCCAGAGTTTGATTTAAGGGGGTAACAACCCGTCGGGTCAAGAGAAATGCTTAACTGCAGCAGTGCTCAGTTACCTCTGTGTGACCTTCCTTGCAAATGTGGACAGGAGTCTCTCGGCGGTGCAACAGATATTGGATGACTCCGCTAGTACTGTTGAAAGACAGGGGTGATAAATAGCGTTTGAGCCACGTTTCTCTCCTCCTTCAGGCAGAATTTGAGAATCTCAGGTATACAGCCTTGGGAGAGTGATTCATGAGGTACCACTCGCACCAGCTTCCTCCGAGGGAGAAAGCTGACACTTCCAGGACACTGACCTCGAGCCTGTACACATTTTAAATGTTTCAGCACCCTCAGGAAAACCATAATTAGATGTTGCTTCCCTGTATTTAACACCTAGAGACGAGCAAAGCACATGGCTGGGGAATGAATGTTCGAAAAACAAAAGTCAGAGAGAAAAAAAGAAATGAAAAAGAAGTTTTGTGTGTGTGTGTGTGTGTGTTTTTTTTTTTTTTTTTAAATCTCTGACACTGATTGGGTGAATTTGAGCTTGTTTGGAAGTGAGCTGAATACATTTTTGCACCTCCCCATACACTCACCTTGCAGAAAAACAACCCCTTCAGCCAAAAAAAAAAAAAAAAAAAGAAAAGGGCAAACCCACACAGATTCTGCACTTTGTAGAGGCAAGATGGAACTTCAAATCTGCCTTTGTTACACAACTATGTCTGGCCAGGCTGAGCCTTGCACCCGCTCCTCATGCCTTCCCCTCCCGTGCATCACACGAGCTCTAGATGTTGGCAGCTGAGTGTAGGCAGGATCTCAGATATCACGGCAGTATAAATAAATAGAGAAATGATGAGATAAAATATACAGGCAGATGGAAGGGTTGATAATGAGATAAGCTGATAGGGTGGTCAGGGTAACTGCGCTTCAGCACACGCATAAATACGTGGGTTGTGTCCCTTGCCCTAGGGGCAAAATATCCAGCATCCGACATGGCACATATGCAGCCATTCAGCCAAAAGTCCTTCAAAGTCTATAGTAAGAATAAACTTTTGTTTGTGAAGCATGTTTAGAGTAACAGCACTTTCTATAAAAACACCTTTTAAAATGACATATATTCATAAGTGAGGCAGGTATAATTTGACCCCAGTATTTGAAGAAAAAGTTAAACAAACGTGACACATTAAGATTTCCCTTACCCATCAGCAGTCTTTTAGGTAGGAAAATATCCAGGTACTAAGCTGAGATCTGCTTCTATTAGGAGAAATATCCAAATGGCCATGGGAGAAGTGATTTTTTGTTACATTTCCAAACTTTCTGCTATGGGAACCACTCAGGAAAATGCGAGAGTCATGGGCTGCAGCCTTTTTCTTGAGACTTGACCAGCTTTTTGGTGTGAAAACATTACTGTAGACCTGTACAAGCTCAGTGGTGATCCTGAATTTCTGCCCGTGGGCATCATGCTGTCTGTGAGGTCCTTCTGTAGGATAATGGCCACAAAAATGCTGTAGTTATAGTCTGGTTTGATAGAAAGTCTGTTACTTGCTGAGTATTTTTGTCAGAACTGGTAAAGATTTGGAACACTGTCTTGTCTCATGCTTACTTTCTAAATTCAGCTTTTGGTAACAAGCAGTTAGCATTTTGTACTCTATGGCGTGGAGGGGAATGTATATGTGGATAAATAGTATATTTTTACCAAGGATGAAAATGCTGGTTAAATATGCTGCAGAAATTTGAGACCAAAATAAACAAGAGTTTAAAAATCATGACATATAGATATTTTTAGGGTAAAGTGCTTCTTTTATGGAAATAACAATTGGATTTGACTTTTTTAAACTGAAGGTTTTTGCATTTTTCATTTCTAAATGGCATTTTCTTTGAAGGATTGACCTAATTCAGAAAAAAAAAAGATAAGAAAGAAAGAAAAGTTTTAAATGACTTCCAAATGATACTCAGTATTTCATGTTCGGCTGAAGAAAATGTTTTGAGCTGACTCAAATGATTTTCCTTTTGTTTGTTTCATTAAAACCAAATGAAAACCTTCGAACTTCCCCTTTTTCTTTGCTTTGACTCTGTAATTTTTTTTCCTCTGCAGTTATTATGCTTGGCCATGCCACTGGAAAATGCAGTAATTCACTGAAGTGAATCACCACTGGTGACCTCTTTGAAAATACTTCTGGTGATACACCTCAAACATCTTCAATCTTTCACGTCTTTCCTCAGGAATGAGCGTTTGTTAATTAAGCATTGCCACATAGTGCCAAGAGAAAAAGCTATTACCACAAAATGAATGCAAGATTTTATGTGACTTGGCTGTAAATATTGGGACCATCAGTTTTCCAAGCAAGGAGAAAACCTGAGATTCTTGGTGTGTTTCCTCCTCAAACTATGGTAGGGAGTTCTGCATCACTGCTGGGAGTTTTCTGTCCATGTAAAGTGGTCAAGACTGCAGTCACTGCAACAACTAGGTAAATTTCGCTAAGAAATGTTTTTTTTTTTTATTATAGATAAATGATGTGTTTCAAGTCCCAGTGTTGCCTTGTCTGGGGCATTTCACAAAGGGTAATTGAGCACTGGTGCAAAAAAAAAAAAAAGAAAAAAGAAAAAAAGAAAAGACACTGAACTTTCCGTGGATGTGCAATGCAAACAAAACCGCAGCTTTGCCTTCCCCACCCTTGCACCAAAACTATGTTGAGGTTTTGGAAAGAATATTCATATTTTCATTTTCACTCCTCCAAGGTAGGACAAGAAGCAGGATGTGCCGAAATACCACAAAGGGCTGTCTGGCCTGGGTAGGTTTCCAGCACACTTCTGCAGAGCTCAGGATGGCTCTTGTTCCCCAGCAGGTTTGGAGGTGGGGCTTTTCCAATGTGTTGGAAGCTTCACTTCGTGTAAAAATCGAATCTTCGTTGCGGGTGACTGAAAATGATCATGGCTTATGGACGTAAAGAGGGCAAAATAAAATCTTCTCTCCTAAACTAATTTTACAGCTGAGTCCTGTTGCTGGTCAAGTCCGTTTGAGGCTGTAAAATTTTTTGCTCTCATTGAAATCAGAGTGGATTTTACACCTGCCTTGAAACGGGGAAGAGGTGGACTGGCAGATAGGGACCAGCAGCGGAGGAGTCAAGGAGAATAACGCAAGATTATTTAGTAGGAGAATTACAGTCTTTTATTTGCATTGTTTCTTTTCCCCAGCTCCGAGCTTTGCATAAAGCTGTCTTTGTTAAAACATCGTGTTGGGCTATGGTGTTGGATTGACAAAAAGGCATTTATTCTGGGGTTTAATGCAGCACAGAAACAAGGTATAGTTGCTTTAAATGAAAATCAAGGGTAGGCAGCCTCCTGAGAGCCTCAAAGTTTAAACAACTTACAAGAAATATTTCTCAGGTGAAATTGGAAAGTGTGCTCTGTGATGCAGAAGAGTGGCCATGAGTCCTCTGTGTTCACACCATCTTGGGTATTGTAAGGAGCTTTCTTGTGAAACTGTTTGCCAAACCAGAAGTCCTAAATTGAAATGTGTTGACAGAAAGAATCTTACTACTTATTTATAATTTAAATACATCTTGAGGCAGGTTATGAGATGACAGGAGTAAGTCATAATCCACCCTTCTTCCTTCCCTCTTGTGCCCTGGTGCTCCTTCCAGCACTGGCCGGGGCTGCCAGGGCATTTGGTTTTTGGGGTGCTGATGCTGGGCATCATTCCTTCACCCTGCATTTCAGGGTGGGGCGAGGGTGCTGGGAACTTGGCAGGATTAAGCCCTTCACCTCATGCAATCCTATGACTCCGATGGAGCCCACACACAGATTTGTTCCGTAACACATAACAAACAACTTCATTTTACTTGAAGGGAGGGAGATGAACACTTTGAACGAATGAGGCACTAAATCAGGGCAGCCAACTGCACCTTGATGCGAGAGCTTTATGCCAAGATCTATTTATCTATATCATCTTTTATATTCCCAGCTCTTCCTCCTCGTCTATCTATCTATCTATCCATCTCACTCTCTATATCTTTCTTACTTGAAACTCTTTCCATCTATCTGTCTGTTAATCTATCTACTTATTTTGACGGTTGTCATCAGAATAACATCTACTATGGTGTTTTAACTATGTTGGCAAAGGACACATTACAATTCTCTTGATGAAATTACAGTTGCATGGAAATCAGGCCCTAGTTTAGCTTGACTGAAATCAAGTAAAAACAGCAGCTGGGTGGCAGGTTTTACTGCTCAGCGGTCAGAGCCTGGAGCTGGGGTTTAGGGCTGTAGGGTCTAGTCCATGGTCTGCTGTGGGGTGTCTTCTGTTCTGCTCTCATGAAGTTTTCTTCTTCTTTCTCATTTCTCCCCTCTCCAGGCCTGGGCATCATAAACCGGTTTCTATTTTTCACCTAGAAGAAATGACCCATGTGCTTTGTGACATCCCTAAGTGCCACTGAAAGAAAATGACGTCTTGTTTTCTCCATACTCTGCCTTCACATCTCAGAGGTACCCTTCATCTTTCTTTAGAGGCATCTGGAGGGGGAGCTGTCATTTTACATGTAGTTAACTGTATTTTCTCCACTCAGACTATAATATTTTACATTTTCTGTTGTGGTTTTTTTTTTTTTTCCTATTTATGTTTTGCTTTCTGTCATCTGAAAGAAAATGAATCTGATGCTTTCTCTTCTCCCCTCGTATCCCTTCTCTCTCTGTTGTCCCCATGCTTTATTCTCTGTATATAGTAAAACACACACTTAGCTTACTTGGATTGTATTCACAGGTATTAACTTCTACAGCCTGCAGCGAACAATGAAAACCCATCTTAGTAGGGAAATAACAGTAGCTGTGCATTGGCTGGTGAAGGCAGAGGAAGAGTTTCAATGTACACAAGGAAATCGAACCTCCAATTTGCATGAGACTAGACTGTGCTAATTTGTTAAGTGAATAGATAGATGAGAAACAAAAACATGCCTTAAAGCATGCATGGATGGTTATTGCAGAAACCAGTACCTGAAATGGGTCAGATCCAAAAGGGAAGCCGGCAGAGCCCACTGGCTGCTGCTGGAGTTGGTCTTGATCAAAGGCTGAATAAAAAGAAAATATTCATCTGCTTCATGAAACCGCAGCCCTCGCATTTGAAAGGCAGCAGGGAGCCACCTGGCACTAAGAGATGCTCCAGAAGTGATGGTATATCCAGGGACGTGTGCAGGATTTCCCAGATCCCCCAGAAACATAGCATTATTATTTTTTTCAGGGTTCACCATCTGTATCAGCCTTCCCAGAGTTTGACAGAAAAGTTCTGCTGGAGAAGCACAGAGTGTGGCAGATGGGAACACGATCTCATTTCCTCTCCTTTCCCAGTGAAGTGCTTGTCACTCTTGCAGACAAAACTTAAATTTCCCGAGGGAAATGAAATCAATGGAAGTCTCTGGGACTTTCCCTCTTTGTTACCTATGAAAGAGACAGTCTTTAGGTCTGTACTCAAGAAACATGATCACCTCCAACAGCAAAGAAAGACTTGATATTAGCCATCACATAAATGCACAAACACCTATGACATATATGTATGTGTCTGTGTATATGTATATGTGTATATATATAAATCCAGCTGAGTAGGTTTTCTATGTTAAATAAACACCCAGGATCAGACGGTTTGATGAAATATACTTTTGCTAAGCATTTGCTACTTTCTCCACTAATTTGATTTATTTAACTAACAATAAGGAGTGATCTCGGAGCAAGAACAAAAATAGTCTCTTCTCAATGCGAAAAAGCTCTAAAATAATAAATGCCAAGAGCTCGCTGAGATGAAAGACCTGAGGTGGTTGTTCTGGAGGAAGGGAAGCTGCTTTGTGGAAGTGCAATAATATTTTCCTTGCCTTAAGACTATGAAGGCTTTTCTGTTCAAGCTTTTCCCCTGGAGCTTTAGCAGGATACGACCGTGTTATTACACCTTTGATAGCGCACAGCCGGGTGATAGCTGGGTTAGCAGGTGTGTTAGGGGTTGCAGTGAGACTTTACAGTTTGGGCTTGTTTTCAGGAATCCGTTTGATTATGTCTTTAAACAGTACAGCTAGATGGCAAGAGACTGCAGCAAAATGCTCCCTGTCGACGAGGTCCTGGGTGGCTCAGAAATAGTGCAGCATTTCCAGTCAGAGGTTACGTGAGATCCCCAGGTTGCTGAGCTGGGTATCTCTGAAGGCTCTTGCCATTGCTGCCTGCCTTTGGTTTGCTTCTAGCCAATGCCACCGAATGAGGATATATTGGTCCTGAGCCTTCCAGCATTACTGAAAGGTGTCTGAACATCTCCAGAGGGAGGTGGTACTGAGACCTGTAGAGACCAGAATGGAATTAAACAGAATGTTTTCCTGGAAAAGTAGCAAATGCAGTAAATGGCATGGAAAGCAACTTCAGGGGTGAGGGAAGTCAATCCCTTGCTCTGACCTCAAGGTCTTTGAAGACACGTTCAGCTATACTCCTTATGGGCTGATATTTGACAGCGGTTCTTAAAACCTCCTCTTCCTGCGATTAATGCACTCACCATTAGAAATAATTTCTGTCGTCTTGTCTGATGTCTCCAAGGAAAAACGCGAGACTTCTTATTATCCCTAAACCACCAATTACTTATTAGTTGCATGGCAAACCCAGGAGATCACAAGTTGCTCCTCAGGCAAACAGCCGTTACCCATTATGGAAAATAACGATCTGAATTTTGGATAACTGAAAGGGGAGGATCGTGAGTGAGGCACTCATTCATCAGACAACTGCCAACCATTTCATAGGTGCGAATGGCTGAGAAGGTATCTGCTTTGCCGGCAAACCACAAGGGAAAAATATGCAGCTATCAAAGGAGTTCATGAACCTGGATACATTGCTGGTGTTGCTGCTTTTCCACTGGGCACTGGCAGCCCTCTGGCCTTCTGCTATATGGGATATCCAAAGAGGGTCAATGAGATATGAGCTCTGAAAGTCAGTGTAGGCTGAGTGAGGACTTGGATCTTCAATGGGAAGAGCTATAAGGCTTTGCATTGTCAACAGGTCTATGGGTATTGCTGTAGACTCATCATAATCACATTTACCAAATTCATTAGCTACGCAAAAGAAACTAGCAAGCATCCTTCCTCTTTTAGATGTCATATTTAAGAGACATGAGTGTCCCCCATTTCTGTAAGAGATTTTCTGCGTGTTCAGGTTCTGTACATCCCCTCTGCCCAGGAACTCCCAAGGAGAGATGATCTGTCCGCTTGCTTGTTTTTCTCCTGGATGTGGTAGTGGTGTATTGTCCTTCTCACCATGATGTGAACGTGTGCAGTGGAAAAATCCAAGTCAATTGATTTTAGTATATGACACTGATATCCCTGTTGACATCCTTTTTGACTCTTTGAAATAATTCCCTAATGAACTACTGCACTAGTGAATGCAACAAGGTTCAGTAGAGTTGTAACACGTTTTGTAGTATGTTATCCAAAATTCCCTTCAAGTCCCTAGGAAACTCCTTGATAGCTCTGGATGGGAACCTGTGTCTCTACATGTCCTGCTCCTCATTGTGGGGCGTCCCTGCTTAGCTCAGAAAATCTAAACCTAATTAAATTATTTATTCAGTGCCTTTCTTCTGTACCCCACTCTACCTCTTAAACTGAATTGTTTATTTTCTTCGGCAGCTCCTGCTCCCCTTTCTGCAGTTTTCCTTTTCTCAGAGTCAAATCCCAGCAAGAACACTACTGCAGACACTTAGTGTGTAATATACGTAGCTGTATATCTAGAGAAGTATTTGGAGCAGGAGTTTTGGGGGGTTAACTGTCTTCATCATTGAATGCCCACCTCTGGGTTTTGTTGCTAAGCTATATCTATGGTGGATGAACGTGCAGCAGACAATGAATGCTTGTGGCTATGGCTGCTGCTTGTCTGTGCATCCACCTAGTCCTTGTCATGCTCTCTCAGAAACCTCAGTGGGTGAAATGCCCAAAAATCTGAGATCCTGCTACATCCCTTCTCTGAAAACGTCCTGCCAACTCCAGCATTCCTCAAGCTCTTGCTGCAGCACCTGGCTTGGCAGACTCCTGCAAGCCATTTTGTAGATCTTAATGATTGTACAGCCCTCATTTTGAAGGCTCCTCAGTGTTTGCTTCAGGTATGTCAAAAAGAGAGGGTGCGGTACAGGCTTTGGTGAGTTGGCACCCACTGACTTGAGTCAGTATTTTCAAGCCCTCAGTTTTGCAGGTGGTGGAACCTGGAGCTCTGACTCTGCTCATGGTCCTCCTCCTTCTCCTCCTCCCTCTCTTTGTCAAGGAGGCTGGTGCACAATTGCATGGAGTGCTAATGGGAGCTGTTGTGATGGAGACCATCTTGGTCGGCAGAGTGAGGCATGAGTGGGGAAAGGGGAACAACATCCAGATGGCAAGAACAACCCAGTGCTCCTCATGGCAATAGCATGGCCACTGGGCCCTCATCTGTGAGACAGCATCGTGGGCTTGAATCGTACCTCTTGGATAGGAGGTATCTCCACTTTGCATGATAACCATCTATAGAAGTCTACATGTGTGCAGGGTTATCTTTGGCAATAAAGTGTGGAAACAACAGCAATGAGATAGTACAGTTCCATGGCTACATGCTACAACAACTGGAGATGGGGCAAAGCTGAGCTCAGGTTGAATCTACATATCGGAAAGGACCTTCTTTGCTGTGAGAGCTTATGGGGAGTGGAGCAGTTATCATAGAAAAGGGGGGACTATGTCATATAGAGTGTTTAAGGCTGGGAACATACCAATCCTACCTCATCGGCCTGCCTGACCCAGCCTGTCTTTTCCCTCTTTCTAACATGTTACCTAACTTGCGATCACCCAGATCTCAGTGACAGTAGATCGGGGAGGCCATGTAACCTGGCCTCCGACCAAAGTGGGATTCTTCTACCTGCCCTGCTTATGCCACACACAACAAAGACATGGCTGTTAGTTCGCCGCCACTTCCCCCCACCCTGATTTTTTAATCCCGAAGTAAACATGCTGCAGCTACAGGAGGGGTGGTATGCAGACACCGGGCCAGGGCTGGCTTCCACCATGGTGGTAGGAACGGGAATTCCACTGCAGGCTAAGGGGAAGGCAGAGCCCTCCAAGCTAATGTGATGTGGGAGGTCTAATTCCTACCATCCCAGGTCTGATTTGTAGGCAACAGATTATTTCACTGGCTTTCACGATGGTTTTTATATCTTAGTTTTGGGGGTTTTTTTGTTTTCTTTTTTTTTTTTTTTTTTTTTTTTTTTACATGAAAGCAGGAGTGTGTGGATTTTGCAGGTAAATTATAATGAAAGCTGATGGGTGCTTGTGTAGGCTTGTAGAGGGTTTGCGCACAGAAAGCAAGCAGGGGCTGGAGGGAATAGCTGAATGCCCAGGGAAGGTTTAATTAGCATATAGTGAAAAATCTAAAGGTTATACCTAGCCCCAATTCAGTGAAAGACAAAAAACAACTGTTCTCAGAACATACCTCAGCAGCAAACCCTGTCGTACCTGATGCAATGCTTCCCTCTTGGGCCACCCACCTCCAAGACATGATTATGCAGTGAGAAAGGAGCAGCGCTTTGCACTTTCTGTTATCATGGTCCTTCTTAATTATACATGCGTAAGCGTTCAGACATGGCCACAACGAGCATGGTACACATCCAGGGGAAGTGAGATTCATCTGAGAATCTCCTACAGCTTGGCAAGCATTTATTAACTCAGCCTCCCAACAGCCCCGTGAGGAAAAATATGTCGAAACCCATTTTCAGTATTAATTTAAAAAAAAAACAAAACCAAACTTAAGCAAGCAAAGTGATTTGCTCAAAGCCAAACAGCAGGTTGGTCTGAAAGAGCTTGCCTTAAAAACCCAGAATAAGGGATTTTTGCCTTCCTTCTCTTCACGTGAAGCCATGTTCCCACGTTGTTCTGTGTTTCTACAGAAACTACAACAGGGGGGTCCTGCTCTGTGACTCAGGGGCTTGGTCCAAATCCAGAGAGCTGTGTTTCCATGATTACTCCTCCTTTATGTAAAATGGCCCATGTACAGGCTCATCTTGCTGAGTTGTTTGGCGCTGTTCCTGGGCCTGACTGCTACCATGGGGTAGGACTGCAGGATCACATTTCCATTTTGTAAGGAGACGCACTTTCTCAGGATGTGTGGAGGCCTGGTTAATTTTGATAGGAAGCCTGCTTGAACCAGAGCTGTGAGCTCAGATCTACTGCATTATTATTATTATTATCAACATTAATGTTCATTGCAGTAGTGTGTCGAATTGCTAATCAGTGGTCAGAGCTCTTGTGCTAGGAAACAGTAATTGTCCTTAGAGGTCTCAGGTCTAGATCTACCAGAGTTTAATTTTTAATTATGTGCTAATGTCCACAAGTTTTACAGAGAAGCCGTAAATTGGGAACAAAACTACCTTTGCAGACCTTGGCTGAAATGTTTGCAACACAACACCCTTCCTCAGCATCCCGGTGCAAAACTGCTCTCCATGTGAACAGCAACTCTCTGTGTCAGAACCAACCATCTCGTGTGTGCTTCATATTGCAGGATCAAGGCCTCCGTTAATGACCAGGCTTGACAATGGGATGAGACCTATGAAGAGAGGGAGAAGGAGGTGCTGAGAGTGTCTTGTGATTATGTGGTTAGCGTGTGTTTCTCCACCACGCAACAAAAAGGGAAAGAAAACCAGCTGGACTACAACAGGCATCCTTGTGCGGCCTCCAAACTGCAGCGTCATTCACAGCCTCGCTTGGAAACCCTTGCAAAGTTTTATTAACATCTGCTGCTCCATGAATAGCGATATTTTATGCACCAAAACTCAGCTTCACCTCCCTCTTCTAACTTATTATTTCTTGTGTGTATGCTGATTCTGTCTTTTTTTTCTTTTTCCTCTTTTTTTGGTGGTTGCCTAGTAGCTAGCAGTTGCATTCTGCCTTATCAGATTGTGCCTGGTTACAATCTTTCTCTATGTGCCGAGGGCAGCCCACCATAAGAGCATATGGAATATTTTATCGTGTGTTGGTGTTTTTTTTCTCTTTCTGTATTTTTTTTTAGTAGTCTTCGGTTTTATTCCCAGTGTAGTTTTGTTGCCATTCAAATTGTCCTTTGTCTCTGGTAAAAGCTGACATCCACAGCCTGGGAGCTATCAAAAGAATCAGGCGAACTGAGGAAGGTGGTAAGGCTTGATGACTTTGGGGCCCTTTTCAGGTTAAAAAAGAAAGAAAAAAACTCATTCTGAGCTGCATTCAACCCTCCTTCCTTCTGGCCTCTGACTGAGAAGCTTGTGTTCAGTCCATGTAAAGTATGAATTGCCTTTTGGAGCTGCCTACATTTTTCCCAACTGAGAGTAGGGACAGCCTTCAAAACATGGCCTGTGAAATTCAGGCTGTGCTGTATAAACAGCAAAAAGCCACAGATGTAGCGTGCTCTTCCAGTTCTGTTTTACCATGCAGGCTTTGTTGGATGGGACAAAAAGGGAAAGTCAATGACACCTCTTGATTCAAGCTAGGCTTTTCCTTAAGCAGTGACGAAGGAAAGAATGCTGCTTTTGGCAAGGCATGACGCACGGGCTAAACTAGGGCTGTCGGGCTGCGTGTTCCTGGGCTCTTTGCAAAGTCTGATCTTCAATGTGGGTACAGATTGGTGTTTCACACCTGGGGTGCAAGCAAAGGGGAGTTGGCCGTGTTGCTTTCTTTAGGCTTCCTTTCCAATGGAAATTTGGCTCACGAGACCGTGCTCTGTGCTGGGATGTGTGTGCATGTCTGTGTGTCTATCCGCCTGGTAACTTTGGAAACCATTAGCCAAATCAAATCGCATTTGACAGCAGGGCTAGAGATTTAAAGATATGCAGCTCGTGTAAGTTGTCGGAAAACAGGCAACCGACTGGAGTTGGAGGTTTTGTTGAAAGAAAGGCAACAATGTGAGGTCTGCCCTCGTTAGACATTAGACAATACACACAGGAAAGATGTTTTGAATGCCCTACCTGTAGGAACAGCTTTAATCAGTTTATGCCCTATAGAAATTACCACCTGCTTCTGTTTTGTCTGTGACATTTAATATGTCACAAACATATTCTTAAGCTGTTCCCTTCTCTCTTCTCTTCTCTTCTCTTCTCTTCTCTTCTCTTCTCTTCTCTTCTCTTCTCTTCTCTTCTCTTCTCTTCTCTTCTCTGCTCTGCTCTGCTCTGCTCTGCTCTGCTCTGCTCTGCTCTGCTCTCATTTCTGCTCTGCTCTCTGCTCTCTCTTCTCTTATCTCTCTTCTCTTTTTCTCTTCTTCTCTTCTTTTATCATCTTCTTTTCTCTTCTTTTCTCCTTTTCTCTTATTTTCTTTCTTTTATCTTTTCTTTTCTATGACTAATAAGTGAGCTCCTGCTGCAACCTTAGTGCTACCCTATTAGAAGTCAACCACCAGATAAAAATCACCTGCAGACCAAGCTCCATGAGACCTGCTGTCCACTTGCTATTTTTTGCCTCTTGCAATGTCTTGGCAAGGGAGTTCCAGAGGCTGGAATAAATACTTATTAGCCTATTATTTGAGGTAAATCTAATCAGCAGGTGATCTATAATAATGGCATTTCTCTGAACATAGGAGGAGAAAAAGCCTAGGGACACAGTGGTGATAAGTTTCCCACCCCAGACAAACCAAGGTGAGCCCTATTGGGTCAGAGCATGACTGATCACTGTGGTCGTACCCTGTCACATATCTTGCAAGGAAGCTCACATCTTCTTGTGGGTAGGTTAGTACTGTTTCTCATTATTAATATAGCTCTATAGGTGTGCCAGGCCCTTTCCAGACTAATTAAATAAAAGGTCTCTGCCCCAAGGAACTAACCCAGCAAGGGATGACAATAAACAACAAGAGGAAGAGGGTTACGCAAGTGGAAGATCATGAGATACATCTCATGTTGTACCAGTACATTGGGCCAAATCCTCAAGTAATTACATAAAGCCCAATTTTGCCAGGTTGTTCATTGTTAAATTACTCCACCCTCATCTAAGAAATCCCATTGAATTCACTTAATGAGAAAAAGACAAGGAGCTGTACTGAGAGTCAAACGATCACAACTTGCAACTCAAGAGAGTGGATCTGATTGTGAAGAAAGAGAGGGCTCATCAGGAGATAAAAAGTACAACTGGGCTTTAAGCTGTTATCTAGGCAATATATGGATATTTTGTTTTATTAAACGCTGCAACAAAGTGAAACAAAGCACTTGGGCTCCCTCAAAATTATTCTTTGCAGATTCAGTCATTAAGACTGGATCTTTTAAGGCACTTAGGAATCAATGGGAGACAAGCGCTCTTGAGAATCTAGCTTCATATCTTTAAAACTGGATCTTCTGCATCAGCTATCAATTCTCATCTCTCCCTCAGAAAGACCTTGTCTGAGAGGTTCCCTCCTTCCTGAAGCCACAATGACTCACACTTACAGTTGACACTCAAGGAACAAAGAAGTCTTCAACATCTATCTTGATGTTAATTTGGGCCAAGATGGCAAGTCATAATCTGCCTTGCTTTGAGCTTGGAGAGAGAGGGGCTGATTCTGTAAAGATCAAAGGAGGTCCAGATTCCCCTGACGTTATTCTGCTTAAATGTAGGCTTTGAGGATAATTCCCAGCTCTAGTTCCAGGGAAATCTCCTAACTTTCAGTAGTGAAGCTCTGTTTATCAAGCAAGTGAATGCTCCTGTACTGAGAGAATCCAGGTCTATGGCAAACAACAGCTTTGGTGCTGGGAGACCTATTTTCTCCACTGGATCCAGACCACATACAGCTGAAATATAATCCTGAGAAGTGGGCAAACAACTGCAGGGAGGGAATAGTTGGGAGTGGGACTGTGTTCAGGTACGTAGGTTGAAGGCAAAGGAAACTTTGTGTATGTTGGCTCTAAAGCCATGTGAGGTAGAGGGTGTTACGGAGAAGAACTCAGACGGTAGCTCACCTCCCTCTTCCCCTAGGGGAAAATGCCTTTTTTTTCAGTTAGGAATGGGTATGTAATAAAAGAGCCAACTCTTTAAGCCCTCATAGTGCAGAACCTGGCAGTGCCTGCTTCACAATGCTGGCTTAAGCATAAACAAGACCACAGAGAGAATGATGATGGACCCAAAATTTGTTAAAGTACTTGCAGAGCACACATTTTGCTTGTGCTTTGATAACCAGGCCTCCTGCAGAGCTCCATCGTGTTCCCAGGGAGCTTGCTGCTCTCAGCGAGCAAAGCAAGAAGGGTGATGTGACTGTATGGTTCTCTTTTGGCCAAGGCCAGCTTGCAGAGAAGGACCAGGACATCAGCGATCCTAGCAGGAACCCCAAACTAACGTGATATCCTGTGAAAACTACAGACTTGGCATTTGTCAGCCCACTGTCACCACCTGTCCCAGCTCCTGACCACTTCTGTTCAGCCACATCCAGCCCTGATGGGGTATATTCACATGTCCCCATGAACCACAGATGGATGTCTGCTCAGCCGCATCAGGGACTTGAGTTACTCTGGTCCCTGGTTTGTGCTGCCTGTCAGAAATGAAATAACCTGATGGCTCAGGCAGGGGACTCGGAAGGGAAACTGATACACAACGGTTAATACAACACCGGTCCTTTACACTGAGGATGAGTCAGTCACTTCTAAGCAACATAAGAAGTCCAGTCCAGCTGAAGAGCATATGTTTCTTTTTGCTTTGCAGGAAAGCTCCCATTTCAGGCACAGGTATTATTTGTTTCTCAAAATCCCCTTTCCTGTGTCTGCTTCGTTGACCTGATCATCTGAGAGCCCTGAGAGTGGTAGTTATCCCTTCCTACTATTCTTTGCTCTCAAGACCAGTTTGGAAGGGTTGTGTGTGTGTGCATTTGTTTTGTTTCTCCTGCTGTCTTTTTTTTTTTTTTTTTTTTTTTTGTTACCTAGGCTTAGCCGTACACAAATACAACAAAGAAATCAGAAGTGGGAGGACTGTGGCATGCAAATCTGTCAGTGTGCTGTACAATTATTGTATTGTTACAAGTGAAACACCAGCAGCCTAGCGAGAAAAAGGAAGTACCAGGTGCTAAAAGGACAACTACACAGTTTTCGGTATAGCATACCAGACAAGTTTTTCCGTCTTCAAGAAGTTTACTTTTTCTTTCTCTCATACAGACCCATAAAACTGGAGGGCACCTCTTGAGTCTCCAAGTCATATGTCTTTTAATTTCTCCCAGGAGAAGAAAATGGTCGACAGGGAAGGAAATTTCTTGTCTGTGTGTTTTTGCTCCCATTATACTAACTGGAAGCAGTTCAGGTCCTTCACCCTAGTCTTTCTTCCACCAGCCTGTGTTTCTTTCGCTTCAGTTTATGCCATTTGTTGTGCCCATGATGCCTTTTAGTTTAAATAGAACTTTTTTTTCCTTATTTGCTCTCCTCATGTATTTATATGAATCAGCGCTGTCGTCTCAGCCTTCACTTTGTTCGACTAAACAAGCCAAGACATTTATTGTCTTCCCATGACATGGGTTCACCATTTCCTGATGCATCCCCATACTTCATCTTTGTCCTCTGAGTTCAC
This sequence comes from Caloenas nicobarica, assembly GCF_036013445.1. Taxonomy (NCBI): domain Eukaryota; kingdom Metazoa; phylum Chordata; class Aves; order Columbiformes; family Columbidae; genus Caloenas; species Caloenas nicobarica. Next base: position 5,380,302 of record NC_088245.1, read on the forward strand.
CTCTCCTAAATATAGGCAATTAGGGTTGTTCTCTACCCTGGAATTGTTCTGGTGCTTTGGAGGTTGTCCTCTGTGTGTTTTGTGGAGATCAAGACAGAAGTTCCTATATCCGTACTGGAAATTGCTTGTAAGGCACATTTTTGACCGCCATGTCACATGTTCTCTTCTGATGGTTGATCCAAGCATCCTACTTTTCAGACCTTTTTTAATGGAACAGCTTCAAAAGCTCTCATTAGTGCCTAATCTATTAATGCATCCCTCCAGCATTCATCTTAAATATCTAGCCTAGGCTAATTGTCAGGGGAGAAAATAGGTATCATATCCTACCATAAGTGTCGAAAAAAGACACACTCAGAGGCTGATTTATCTATATATGTCTTTACTTGAGTATAGCAGGAATTTAGCCAGCTACCTTGGACCACATGTTCAGTGTAGGTAAAGTTAGGTGAGATGCATGACTCCTTCAGTACTAAACTTCCAGTTCTCAAGGTCATGCAGTTTGCCTTACATGATAATTTCATGCTCTTAGGCACTGACAGCAGTGTCTTCCGAGGTCCTGCTAGCAGTAAATTTTAATAACACTGTCCCACTTTTTGTGACAAGGACATTTGGAAAAATATTAAATAAAATCAATCCCCAAACTGATTTCTGAAGAACTGCAGTCATAACTTCCTTCCAGCTCAATACTTCCTCTCTCAACACCATCTGTTGTCGTTTCCTCTGTAGTGACTCCCTTTTCCATCCTAAAATTCTCCTCCTAATCTCCATACTCTACCGCTTAATAATTTCCTATGAGGTACCATAACAAATGCTTTTCTGAAGTCCAGAGAGATTAGATCTACTGCATTTCCTTTCATTAGAAAATCAGTGGCCTTATCAAAGCAAACTATCAGGTCAGTTCAGAATGATCTATCTTTGTCAGAAAACATACCGTGTTTTATTACAATTTTCATTTACATCCACGTCTTTAATTATTGTTTACTGCTGAAGGTGTTCCAAAGTCTGACTTATTGCTGATGCCAGCCCGCATTTTTTGAATCAACTCCTTCAACCTAGGACTTGGTAGATCTCTTAAAATCACTCACAGTCAGACTTTGTACCTATGTTTAGACAAGTAAATAAAATGGTCCGGGGCTCATTTTCTGATCCCAAAGACAAACGGCAAGGCATGGCTTGACACGGTCCACCTAAACTCTAAAATCCACCTTGGCAACAAAAGAGAATGGTCCCATGGGTACTGTGTCCTGCAAATGATGCCTGGCATGTGATGTCTTCTGGACCATGCCTCAACATGCCAGATGCCACAGGACAAAACTTGCTAGGGACTCAGCTAAGAGCAGGGCAAACACATGCCCTGGTTTTGTTTAATATACTAGTTTAGGCAAAACTAATGGTTCTTTGTCTTTTCTCTCAGACCTCGCTGGGGAGGTCATTTAGTTTCCCCTTAAGCTCACTGCAATTTCAACGAAGCGTTTCTTACTCCTATCCCCTAGTTCCCATCAACCATTATGCCTCTAAGCCTGTGCTTAGTGTTCACATCTTTTATTGGAAGCTTTTGTCATTTGTTTGAATTTCCTTTGCAAATTCTAACTGGGTTTGACTTGTGAAAATTCTCCTGCTTCGTGCATTTTTGTCAGCCATCGTATTTCAGCCACCAAAAAGTTCACTGCCTACTGTAGGACAGGGCGAATCTATCTCTCTGCACAGTGTATGGATGAACTGATCTCCATTGCGATCCCTTAGAAGTTGCGGGAGAAGTTGGGAGAAGTTGGGAGATAAGTCTCATAAAAACATCCCTCTTTATGTTTCTCAACCTTATTCTTGCTAAAATAAACTCCTAAACAGAAAAAATTAACATTGTAGATGAGATCTTCAGTGCCTGTAAATCTAAAGCCAGCTCTGTTGGATCGGCAGTGATTTTCACCAGCTGAGACCTGCGCCCGCAGCTTTCCCTGGTGAACCAGGGTGAGAATGGTTTGACGCCATTTTTTCCTACACGAGTCAGACACAAACGGGATTGTTGCTCCCATGCAAAGATTTTTCCTCCCCACCCCGGTGATGTGAAGCGTAAGGCTGGGCATTTCAGCTACTTTTTGGATAGAGGCAATAATTTCTTAATTTGCCCTGAAGGGACACGCACAAAAATGGGGAGGGGAAAATAAAAAAGGGCTTGTGGAATTGATCGGAGTAGAGATGCATCTTGTTCAAACTAGAAGTGAAAATATATTCCAAAGGAGAAATCATTAGCATTTTCATTAAATGTCAAAGAGTGTGACTATTAGACCTACCTCAGGCAACCCTGGGGTTGAAAAATTTCAGCAAGATTTAATTGATCCAGATGGATTGAGGTTGTTTTCGTTTTTTACCCCTTCCACCCTTCTACCCCCTACTTAAATCTCTGTACTCCATCACATGTGAGAAAACCCCAAACTGAACTAAATTAAAATAAATAAACAACGCCTTCAGCCCACGCCCTGGAATGAAAACTGCAGTGTAATATGAAATGTGTCCTGATCATCTTGTTATGGAGCTGGGTGACTCACCAACTGTTACAATTTGGGTTAGATAAAATAAAAGGATTATAATTAAGGAGGCAGCAGGAGGATGTTAACTGGGCAGTCAGATGGAAGCAGGCCCATTACAGATTTGGGCGTGCTGGGGTTCGGTTTGGCTTTCTGGGGGCTGACAGGGATGTGTGCGGCTTGGCTGTGTGGTTTGCAGCAGAGTCTGCTAAAAAACATTAAAGGGACCCATTTGGCTGAGCTACTCCAGCTTACTGGGAGAAGGGGGCCTCAGCTCCTGATTGACCTTATGCAGGTATCCCCCCAAAAAGCCCAGTTCCTGGCTAACGTGAAGGTGAGTGGTGAAGTGGTGGATGCCCCATCCCTGGAGACATCCCAGGCCAGGCTGGACGGGGCTCTGAGCAACCTGAGCTGGTGCAGATGTCCCTGCTCATGGCAGGGGGGGCACTGAGGGAGCTTTGAAGATCTTTTCCAACCCAGACTATTCTATGATTCTATGTTTCTATGATTCTAAGTGCTCGCTTGCCAGTCCTGGTTAAGGGAAGGTGCTGCAGCTATCTGACGACTGGACAGTATTTCTGGGCAGTATTTTGACCCTGGACTTCAGTGTAGGACCCTCTTTCCCCTACAAAGAAATCTGAACCACCCCTCTGGACCCAGCACAAACTCCCGTTTGGGTGACTATCAGTAGCGTTGCTGCAGGGACCATTCTGCATGGCAGCAGAGGGTTTAGTTGTGATGCAGAAGGAGAAAACAGGTCAATGGTGCATGGCTATTGTGTTTAGAGTACACACTTGGTACAGTAGCGGTAGTATTTTAACCCATTGGATACAAGGTCATGTAGTAAGTAGGTAGGTTGAGTCTTCCAACATCTGCCATAACATAGAACTGTTTTTTCCCCTCATGTTTCCAGCTTGCTTTGCTTCTTCTTGGCCTCCTGGAGGAAAACAATTGCAGAAATAATTCTGTTAAGATTTCTTGTATATTTAACTTCTTACTTCCAGCAGCCTGAGTGAGCTGGCCTCAAAGTCCCAAAGCCAGGTGGATCGTACGATGGTGTTTCACATGTCGGCATGCCAGAGCAGTGCCACAAATGATCTATGGCCAGTGCAAATACTTCTGATGTAAGACCATGCGGACCATTTGCATGGGTGCAAAGCACTTAATGCTTCAGTTCGGGCTAGCTTAATACCTCCAGTAATTATCTGAAGGAGCCCCGAACACTCTCATGAGTAACTATCAGGTTGGAACTGGACCTGAGATGGAATCTGTTAAAATGCAGTCACGGTTGGAAAGGTCTGCAGGAGTCATCCAGGGCAGTGACTGCACTACCAGAGCATCTTGGAAGGAAAAGTGCAATGATTTCTCTAGTGAAAACTATAATGGAAGTTTCAGTAGGACGTTCTGTTTTACTCCCCAGCCTGGAGTTTTGCCGGGACATGGGAATTTGTGTGCCTGAATGCAACGCTTCCCTGATGGAGGTGGTAGCTGGCTAAGCCTGAAGCTGTGCTCCAAACCTTCACCCCTGAATCAGCCACACGTGTGTCCCCATTTCCTCATACTCCTCTGTCCATCTCTATCTGCCTTTTGTCACTCATCTGACACTTACACTGGAAATGCCCTGGGGCTGGCATCCCCTTTTTGTTCTCGGCTTGCACAGCCTCTTGCACAACGAGCCCTGTGGTAATACGGCCAAACAACAATTGCTAAGGGTGAAAGATCACCAGGTTATAGATGGCAAAACCGGTCCATGGGACTGGCTGTGTAATAGAATAACAACAACAACAAATTCATCATAATAATAGCAGGAATAATGAATTGGTGTATTCAAATATTAGCTAGCTAGCTAGAGCTCGCCACTTGCCTTTTCTGCAGCTCCTATAAAACTAATTCTCCTTGCTGAACATGTATTTGCCTGCACTGCCAATGTGCTAATTCTTCTTACCATTTTTCCACTTGCCTTGCTGTATCTTTCTCAATTAAAAAAAAAAACGAAGAAACAGAAATCAAATCACATGGCATCAAAGAGCTACATCAGGAGGTCATTGCATCAAATGCTGCCGCTAGTTTAATAAAGGAACTGACTAATATACTTATTAGTGGTGCTCGTTGCTAATGCCTGATCAGATAATGAAATTGAAATATCATGTTTTAGGGTGTAATCAGGATCCCTGCAGGTGCTGGGATGGAATTGCCCCATAGGTACAGCATTACACAGTTAACTAGGTGTGTTACTTGATGGGGGTGTTTCAGCTTCCCAAGCCTGCGGGTAGGAAGAGATGAGCAGGACTGTCAGCATAGCTAGTGAGAACAGGGAATTGGGTTGGAAACAAGGGAAAAAAGCCAAGGTGACCTGTGTTGAAGGGGATGGAGGCAGGTGGGATCAAGTCGGCAGGTGTCAAGCCACTTATGGGACCAGCTAGGACTGGCTGGATGTGTGGAGGCACTGTGTTGGTCCTTTGGGAGGACATGTCAAGCTGCCTGCAGACCAGGACCTGCAGACCTGGGCTGGTTAAGCTCTGGTGGGTGTGTGGTGAGAAGTGCACTGGAGCAGGGGTCTTGGGAACATCAAAGGCTTCGTTGCCTCCAGAAAGTAGAGAAGAAAAGACTAGTGTGGATGCAAAAGACCCATGCATGGAATCGGAGGTAGAGTGACCTGTTAGACTATCCCTGAGCAGGGATACCTGATTGCCTAATTACAAAGCCCTTGGTTAGCAGGCAGTAGTGAGAGGGGATGCAGCTTGCTTCCCTGGGTCTGAAGTGTCACCTACACGAGATTTTTAATCCTCAGTGTCCTCAGGGAGCTGCAATCACAATTTCATTGTCCAGGGATGACAGACAACCATGTCAGAAGCCCAGCATTAGCTTTCTCTTCCCCAATTCAAATGTCTGCCTTCTAAGTTTTTCAGCAAGTGGCTGAATCCAAAGAAGTTAGCAGCACTCTTTTTTAATTGCATTTTTTTTAATGGAAAGAATGAAAACACATTAAAAAATTCAAACCCAACCCCAGCCTAATCAATGCTACCAGACTTTTGGTAAACTGAGCTGAATGACAAGATTTTTCGAGAAGAATTTGTTCAACTTTAAACACTTTTCTTCATTGCCAGATGATTTAATACTGGATGAGCCAATGAAAGGCAAAGCACTTCAGAGATGTTCAAATTACTTCCCAAGTTACTCACAGAATATGTTCTGCTGAGACAACACCAAGCTAGAGACTTCAGTGGGATTAGCAGAAAAGCAAAGTTTTGTTTTACTACAGTGTTTTAGGTTGTCTTCCAATCTTTATTTCTTTTTATTTTTCTCCCTCCTGCTCCAAATTGCTTAATAATAATAACAACTTAAATGTCAATAACAACACTTCCTGACTACCATCTCTCAACATTTTCTGTTTGCCTTCCTCTTCCTTCAGGATTGCAGACCTTCTTCTTTCCACATTTCCTGGAAAGATGTTTCAAATCCTTTCAGATGAAGGAGTGAGCTCACCCAATACTTACACATCCATTATGAGGTCCTTCAGAAGAGCAATAAAAGAAGTGAGGAAGAGGAAAGTGCATGTCCTTTTCTTGGGTTTCTGAGAGAAAAATCTTTGCTTAAGTCCAGGAGAGGGTTCAGGGCCATAAATCCTCTGCGAAGGGAGATGCTGTCTTGCTGCCCAGAATATGGTACCTACGTCCTAGAGGCAGGCAGGATTTAAAACATTTCCTTTTTTCTCTTTTCCCCTTGGTGTTCTCTATTGGTTAGTTTAGGTAGGCTCCTGAGCCATGTGCAGACTGCTATGAAACCTGTTTTTAGGTACATTCTACAGAGAGATCCATGGGAATTCGGTCCCTAAATAATTACACTTAAGCACCTAAAGCTGTGTTGATGAACTAAATGAGGCCAGGGCTCAAGCCCAGGTACTGGCACACGATCTCCTGATCTATCCAACCCTTAGCATGGTCCCTGGCAATGTTTTTGTCCTGTTCCAACTAGCATTCTCCCAAACAATGCCTGGGCATGGTCCAGGAACAACCCAGGCCAAGGAGCATCACCACAGGCGGTTCAGATGCAGCCCCCCGGTTTTGGAAGGAAAGATGCTTATCAGCACGGACGCATGTCGATCCATGCCAATTGGCATCTGGGCCAAAGAACAGCCCCATGCATGTTTTATTTACTAGAATAGGTGAAGTTAAATGCTTACAAGAATGTAGCCTGAGATGCTAAATAGGGTCTTGGGAGCATAGCTAGGATCCTAGCGCTGGAAAGGAAAAGCAGACAAAAGTGATGCTTGGTTTATTCAAGTATTAACTCATTCCTTCCTATGGACTTGCTTTGTGCAGCTTCATTTCCGGATTACCCAAAAAAGACCAAATTCCTCATTGCCCTTTTCTGTTGCTGTTATTCTCTTAAACTCTCATCATCCACTTGTAGCCACTTCCCAGATCTCCCAACAGTGAAAAAATCTTGAAGATGGGCAACTGGGGCAGCAAGTCAAGGTTATTTAATACCAAAATGGAAGTGAAGTCCTTGGCAGGAACAAGGTGTCCTGGTGTTTTCCTTTGGATTCTGGTCAGAAGTGCCTGACATCTCTGGCATAACTTGACAAAACAAGATTTTTCTCTCCCTCCAGTTCACACCAGTGCAATATTTGGTGGAAGGTGGCAATGAGAATTCAGCATTTGTGCTGGTGAGAATAAATCCACAGAGATGATGTTGACCCATTCTCACAGCACAAAATGAAAACCGGCATAGCTGTATGGCTTGCCACAAGCATTCAGCCATCTGGATGAACAATAGGACTTGTGTTTGTGCAGCACCTGGTGGAGGGGTGTCCTTGTCCCCAGCCAGCTCTCCAACATGACACCACGAGGACTAAACCAAGCAGAGCAGCCTCATGCTTCAAACTGGGGGGCTCTGAATGTCCTGCCTGAAAATCTTTGCTGCAGTCTTTTTGGCACTAACATTTAGGGGAATTCTGCAGCCCATTGATAATTTGCTGAATTGGACAAAATAGCTGTGGAAGGGGAAGAAAAAAAAAGCTTTTAAAATCTGACTGTGAAACATATTTTTGTCTTAATTCACTCAAATTTCTGCCTATTTAAAATCTAATTCTCTTGCCTTAGAAATTAGGTGTATATTTGACATGCACATATGATATGTGTGCATTACATGCAGAGGTGTGTGTAATCGGTATGCGTATGCGTTCTTTATCCCTGGATGGATGCTTCATGCTATAATCCCTAATTCCTGTGACAATGGACACCCTGTTTAAAATCACAGTCCTGCCAGGCTAGACACTTTGCTGCTCAGTGACTAGTGCCCAGGTGTCAGCAGCCATCTAGCCCGAGGGGTGCAGGATCAGCCTCACGGTCTCTTCTCAGGATCCTACTTCCTCAGGGTCATTTCACTGTGGTGTATATGCTACTGGGTCATTTGGAGGCAATTTCCCCACTCCTGTATGTGTCACTTGGGTGTCTGGAGGTGACATGGCTGAGTTTGGAGAAGAAGTGCGTGGCAGAGCTTAGTTAAACCCAGTCTGCCTAAGTTATCGGTTGGGATCTTAACTAGAAGGTCTTTTTTCTGCTCACTTACCCTTGCACACACGCACATAATTGCAGTGTGAATTCATAATATAAACCATGATGTAATAGACACCAACTCAACTTAATTACTGTACAAATGAACAACAACTTAAATCACAAGCAGAGTCCCATTAAAAGTAATCAGATCCTGGGTGGGGAGATGGTTAAAGGTGGCGTTTGAACTCCAAAGAAAAATATGCTCTTGTTTGGACATAATTTGGTTTCTTTTTTTTTATTGTTATTTTTTCTTACACAGTGTATTTTTGCTCTCTCTCACTGGCTTTCTCTCATTTTAATTTTTTCAGCCTTTTCCTGATAAACCAAACTAGTCTAGACATATCTTTTGAGAGCAAATGTTCTCTAAGCTATGTTCATTCCTTGTGAGTTTGTACGTTAATCATTATATATAATTAATTAGAACATCTTGCAATTAACTTGGAAAGCAAAATTGTACAAGGGAATGAGTTTGTAACCACATCACATTTGAAATAAAAATAAAACTTTGACTAAAAGGAATAACTGCTCTTTGGAATTAGATGAGTAACAATGTTGGATTGACTCCCCGAAGCTGTAATGTTGGCTCTGAACTCATCCACAGATATTCACCGTATTTAACATTGATACATGTGCACACACACATACATGTGCACACACACCACAGTGCCATGATTCAGAGTTAGAACACCATGGGGATACTTAAAACCACCTCTCTGTCTTCTCAGGTCCTTGCTTTGCAGAGGACACATGGGACTCAGCAAACATGCCATCAAGCAGCCTTAGGGTTGCTCTGACTTGCCTTGACTAGTTGTGATGGCCCTTTGGGTATGAGGCTGGCTGGAAATTGAAGCATTTCATGGTAGGCTTTCCTGCCAAGGCAGGAGGGAGCTGGCAGGGGTAGCAGACAGCTGGCTGTGGGGCTACCCCCCAGCTGGAGATTCCTGGTCCAAAGGAATCCTCACATACATGCTGGGACCAGTTCTCAGGTCCATTGCTTCTCTAAAAAGCAGGTTCTGGGTTGACCTACGGAGCACTGCTAATGAACCACCACATCTGTCCAGTCCAAAAAAAAAAAGGGAATAGAGTTTATCTCTTCTTGCCAAGTAATTTTTTCCATCAAAAGTTAAACACCACAATAATTTCCTTGTATGTGCAAAGAACTCTGTCATTGCTGCTTGGCTGAATAAGTTGGGGATGTCCTGGGAGGGCAGAGCTTCACCTTGCCTAACAGGAACACATCTGCTCATCGCTTTTGTGACATCCCAGGGTGAGATACTGAGCCCGAGGGCTTTGGGTCAAGAAGCCCCTGATGTCTGTAGGAGCAGAACTCCTGGGGATTCTCCAGCTGACTATGTGGGCGGTGTTGGGAAGGCTAGCAGTGACTGCAAAGCAGCCCCCAGGGCTGTCCTGGGCTCCACCACTTGCTCACCATATGGCCTGGGGCATGTCACTTCATCTCTGTTTCTCTTTCTGCCCTCCTTGAGTACGTTGTGTTTTTGGGGAGATCACACTTCCTCGATGCATTGGAGAGACACTACCGCTAGTCAAAAGGGCTCTTTCACCCTTGCCACGTCCTCAGTTGGAAGAATGCTTTCCCTAGCAGCTGGCATCTGCTTGAACCAGCCTGAGGACTTTGTCGCTCTGAGCTCACTGTTGAATTTCATCTTTCACTCTTTTGGCAGGAGGAATCGCTAAGCTTCTCTACAATTAAATTTCTACCCTCCACAGCCAGACAATTGCTTGTCTGTGTTGTTCATCACCACCTGGGCACAAAACTTTCCTTGCATTTGTGTGGTAGGTTTTCAGGCCGAAGGGAGAGGAGGCAGCTTGAGATGAGGGGGGGCTAAGGCAGAGAGGAGCAAAGGTAGAGAGGAAAGAAGGCTCCTCAGAAGACAGAGAGATGAAATCGGGGTTCATCTGGCAGTCCCAAACCTGGGATGGGGGATCCGATTGAGTGGAGATATATCGTAGGTGACTGCAGTGAGGCAGGGTTCTTTGCTCTTCTGGGTTCATGAACTTAGTGACCAAAGGGTTTGGAAATGTGGCCTTGGATATCAGTCTCCATTCATCAAGTCACCCCTGCTTTGTGTCTGGCCCTCAAATTACATGTTGATCCCCTTCACTGGTTCCTTAGGCTGGAAATCAGCCTGAGAAGCTGCCCCTCAGCTAAAGTTTTCTTGGGCAGAGGAAGGTTAATTAACTTTAAGAGGCTCAAAAATATGATCCCCCACCTTGATGAGCGGAAGAAACAGGGTGTGCATTTGCAGGGCCAGAGTGGAAGAGAAGAGGCACTAGGAGCATAACTGTGTTCTCCTTGCCTCCTGCTTCCTCCCTGCACATAAGAAGCACACTGTTGCTGGGACAGGCACCAGGGGTGGGACACAGCTTGCTTAGTGTCGAACAGGTTGATGTTAGACATCTGGAGTAAACTAGGTGTGTCGTAGAACCTTCTCCAGGCAGAGAAGAGGGACAGGCAGCTCTAGGAGAAGAGCATCCTATTGCAGCAGGGGGCTGAGATCCACTCAGTATAGATTTCCCAGTATGACAAATGAAGTGTCCATCTTGCTCTTCAACAGTGACATGAATCCCACACCCAAGAGAAGAATTGGAGCTGGAGTTATCTCCCTGGAGAGGAGTCTCCTATCCCTGTTTCTCCCACTCTCCCACCTCCACCTTAGCTGCACCTGTCCTTCTTGGGCTCTTCTCTGTGGCAAAACTCCCATTCCGGAGCAAGATAAGATGGGCCTGATCCTGACAGGTAAGAAAGGATCTGCTCTTTGTGGGACAAGACATCTGCCCACATTTATTGCATTGCAGATATAGGGTGCCATGAATGAATGAGGATGCATGCATATTCCCAAGGAACAACAGCAGTGAACGACAGTAAAAAAAATAAATCTAAAAGAGATGTGACAGTAGTTTTGAATAGAGCTGACACTGAGCAAACATTTCACACAATGTGGAGTGTGATATAATATCCTGCCCTTTCAGAGTGTCACTGTGATGGGTATTTAACATTCATTGACAGCAGCAGCCTGGCTTGATCTTTATGCTGCAAGGTGCTGAGCATATATATCTAGGAAAAAAGAAGATAGTTAAAAAGATGCACCCAGTTCACTGCCCTTCCTTATGTGGGTGTGAATCCGCCTTAGTGGAACCCATGGAAGCTTTACAGCTGACTTCAGTCCCTGTTAACCTCCCTGATGAGTAGCAGGAAATTAGGCATGCGTGGAGGGAAGGGTGTTTATGAAAAGCAAAGTCTAATGAGAACCCGCTTTCAGAGTTAATTATGGGACAACTATTGCCGCTCCCTAACCCAATACTGTGCCTGATTCTGATCTCTCTGCATGGGAAAGCAAGATACTTTATACCCATGGGGGCTCTTGGGCTGCATATGGCTGTTGAGCAATTTAAGTGCATTTATGCCTGGGTGATATCATGTGATCGGCAGTGGGACTGCACCGATGCGGAGCTGCTGGGTAATCTGTGGGATGAAGAAAATCAAGCAGGACTTGCCAGGTCATGCCCAGCCCCGTCCCATCCCACAGTGGTGCAGAGAGACGGAGGAGAGCTGCTGTTATCTCCTCGGTGAACCACTCCTGCTGCTCTCCCTCCCTTCACTCTCTGATGTGCCCGATACGTGTCTTCTGTCTCTCAGCTGAATGAAAGGTGTTGGTAGATGGTTTGTAAGGTCAGCAAGATGGGGCCAGCGTCAGGATCAATTGAGTTCTACCTGCCTGTGTATGTAATCAGAATCTGGCCCTCTGTTAATTAAAAAGCTTAAACAAACACATGCAAATGAGGCAGATATGAACACGCAGGTGGATTGCTGGAAACAACACTCTCCACTCCTCCAATCGAGGGGGCAGCCGGTCCCAGCACTCCCTTTTGTTTTGTTGTTTCCACAAAAAAGCTGCCTCTGTTGTGGGGAAGTTTCCCCTTGGTTGAGTTCAGTGTGTATGGTCCTGGGGCATAAACAGCCTCTTGTCCCATGACACACGCTTGCCCTGAGATTACACGCAGCTTGTCAGAGATGGCAAAATCTGCTTCGCTGGGGGTGGAAGGAAAAGCCACGTTCCCATTTCTCTTGGCCTTGAATTTGGTGGGCTGGGAGACTTTTGGAGGATGAATCTCAAGTTATTTACTGCATGCGACAGATTTTTCTGGGTTTTATTCTCTTTTCCACAAGGCCATCTTACTTAGCAGTCCTGGGAAAGTCTTTTGGGAATGATAAATTTCTTGCTATGAGAATGGTGCATAAAGCAGGTACACAGGTGACAGTTCTGGGCCTGTTAAACCTAAATTAAAATGCAGATGATCGCATTTTTTGGTACAAATCAGATTCCATGAAAACTTCGATAAATATTGCACTGCTTTTGTCACTGAACTTACAGCATGCTTTCAGAATAAGGATTTTTCCCAATAGCACAAATGGTCCTTTGATAATGGAAAATTTGCCTGAGTAAAGGCTGACTGTTTAATGCTGCGGTTAAGTCATTGCTATAATCTGGCATAGTTCTTGAAAAATCTGCTGGAAAGAGTTACTGGAAGGGTCCTTTGAGTCTCCTTTTCCCTATAACCACTCATTCCATTTGTGCTTACACTAATGTTCATGGGTCTCCATGGTGATTCAGATCAAGGAATCGATCTGGCCATAAACTCACTTGGCCAAAAGAAGAAAACAACCAACCAACCAAAACCCCCAATATAAAAGATAAAGCTTGTTTTTTCAGCAATGTGTCATCATTAAATCCATTGTCAGCCAGAGGGAGGTGATGGGAATGAGAGGACATCACGGATGTGACTGAGGTGAGCCCCATCCATTGCATACAGTCAACAGAAAGGTGCTAGTGCCACTGTGCTGGAGACCAACCTCCAACCCACTCTCCAGCTTAGGTACAGGATAGCTAATATCTGCTAGATGCCTGACATAGTAAAACTTACACTTCAAATGTCCCAGCCCAGGTTGTGCATTAGGGGTGGTCGCCTGGAAATGAAGTACGTCATCCTCTAGTTTGGTACAGCGAATGTAACTTGGTAAGAAACAAAGTCAGAGGGACATCAATTCAACGTATATTTGTACATAAGGTTCTATGAACTTTACCTCCATGGCTGACTTTGCTACCTCTACTGAAAATGGGTCTATGTTATATTTTACTTTGAGTAGCACTGAATGTCGAAAAAACTTCAGATCTTTTTCTCCAACTCTCCTTTTGGAAATGACTCTCAGATATCTCCCATATTCTGTCCCTCCTGCATGGTCCTGTAAAGGATGATTGTACCCAAACACCGAACAAGACTCCCGTTAGACCTAGGTGAACAATATTCCATTTGATTTCATGTATTTTAACTTCCAGTAGAACTTAGGCTGCTCTAAATCTCTGTCTAATATTCACAGGCTGGGAGTTCAGCAGAGACTGGCAAAGTGGTGTGTTAATCTGTTTGGCACAGCCTTGTCATGTGGGTTTTCATTTTGCAACTCCACAACCAAAATGAAGGGTAGCTGAGATCAAAGTAATTTAGTGTTTAAACTCTAATGCTCAGGGGAAGGTAGAGGTGTTATTTCAGATAGGAAGAAGTCTCTGATTTCATGTCATTAAAATCGTATGTCTCAGTTCCTGAAAGCACATAAATACACTTATAGTTGAGCTTAAAGACAGGAGCATATGTAAATACTTTGATAAAGCCAGAGGTAGGACTACATGAAGTGCTTCTTGGTCTTGTATTGACTGAGTTAGTTAATTCAGACAAAAAATGCCATATAGGCATAGTAACTTTCTTTTTAACTAGATTAAAGTTAGAAGGAACAGGTTGAAGAATAGAGGGGGCTTGGATGCTGAACACAAATTACTAGTTAGAATTTATCTCAAAATGCACTTATCTTTGATCAGTTCAGAAGTAGATTCAAATGGAGAATTCCAGCTCATACTGGAAGCCTTCACCAAGAGTTTAATTATGAGAAGGGCTTGTGACAACCACTCCCTTACAGTATAGCTAGAGATGGAGCTGCTTTTTTTCAATAATTTGTTTCTGGGAGTGTCTAAAGCCAACACTTTTTCATGTTTCTTTACTGACTCTGGTTTGCCATGCATGTTAAGAAAATAGACCTTGATTCAGTGCAAAGTTTTGGCTGAAATCCTTGTTCCAAGACCTCGGTGTCAACAACAGATTCCAGGCTCTTGTTTACTTTAATTGGCTTTACTTTTAGCCACAAGTGAAGATTGCAAAACTCAAAGGCATGGAATGGCCGTCCCCTGCTTCCAGTGTGGGTCTACGTTATTTTTTTTTTCCCCTGGGCTTCTTATGCGAATGTGCTTTTGAAACCACTTGAATAAAGAATTTTGTTTTCAAGTGGGGGCCTAAATTTAGGATCCTGAATCCATATTTAGAAATGGATAAAAATAACAAAAAGTCCTGAGTGCTCTTCTTCATGGAGATTTCTTGGCCCTGAAAACTTTCAAGGTTTTGGATGTGGAATATCATATCTGTCAGCATAAAGACTGCCAAAACTTTTCAATCATAATCTACAGCAGAAACAGCAGATTTTTGTTTATGTGTTGCTCAGTACCACTCAGCAAATATTCTCGTGGAGTGTAGGAACAGTTGGTGTGCACGGGTATATGAAAAAAATATGACGAATGATCTGATTTTCTACAGCAGAACACTCAGTGATATCTCCTAATGTCATGGCTGAAGCTAACACTTCAGGAAGAGTCATCTGATCTGCTTTCAGCTCATCCTTTATACCTGTGAGTGTTTTGGGCTGCGATTTTCTAAAGTGTTCGGTGTTGTCTGAACTCCATTATCAAATTTACTGGCAGTGATTGCGAGTGATTCATTAAGAGCAGAGCTAGGCCAGAAATTAGACCCTCTGAAGAAGCCCACTGAAAGATCCTGTCCTGAGGTGCCCATCTGCTGAAGAACATCTCCTCCTGGGCCTTTTTATTGGTGACTGTAGAGTGAAACGACCCAAGGAAACTGGAACAGTGCACCTTGGGAAAACACATGCTACTGCCATAAAACTTTTGTGGTTGAAGGTGATTAAATTCTTTCTGGGGGAGTTATGAAAAGTCCTTCATATTGCCCAGTGTACTGTGTCATACCACTTGTGACCTAATCTCTCCATGCACCCTTCCTTCCCAGCTGACAGACCTGTGGTATCTCTCCCACCCTGCCTGTGGCTGTGAAACGTTTTTTCTTTCACAGCTGGTTGTGATGGACAGGAGAAGTGTGTCTATCTTTGCTCTCGGTGTGATCTGAAAGACAGAAAATTCAGGGAAAGCTCTCGTATCAAAACCCTTCAGGAATTATAAATTGTGAAACAACAGAAAGCCCCACTTCAGGTTGGAGATGCGCAGCCAATGATGTCCAGAACAACAACGAAAAGCATCTACCAATACCTGCGTCTGTCTGCCTTATTTTCTGTCCTTTTCACAAGGCTCCTTTCAGCCTCCTCCTCCCTTCATGATCCCAGTTCTTTTATCCTGGATGGTGGTGGTAGTAGGAGATAGATAGCACGTTTGGACATATTTGCCCTCATGTGGCTTGTCCTTCTCACCCCACCCATGCTCTGGCTGAGATGATGCATATCTATGGGAGTCAGTGGGAGATCTTTTCACAAACACTCAGTGTGTGTTGTGTCTCTTGTGGGCAGAGATGTTGCTGTGTTAGCCATCATTATTTGATCTGCCTCTCTGACAAGATTGCTTTAAAGCCTAAATGTTGGTTTCTGTTCTTAGCTGGGAACATGCTATGGTTATAGTTAGAGCTTTGCCTACGTGGCCAAGTCCAGTTCCTCAGCTATGCTGGGATTGCCTGGTACTGTGGAAACTGTGGAGAACAAAATCTGGGACAAGGAGTGTTGCATGAAAGAAAGGGAATACCCTATTGGAGTGCTTTGGGAGCAATAAACTGTTTTGCTAGGTCAAATAATATTGCCCCAAAATATACCTCAGCTGGAGCTTGAAATAACCACCAAAGTTAATGAGATTTCGGATAGTTGTGTGGGAGAGCAGGAGAAGTGTTTGATTCTACCTTCAAGTCTCGGAGATAGAGTCTAGATTCAGGTTTTAAACCCCTCGGCACTTTACGCCCTGAGTTTCGTTTTTCGCCTGTTCTATAGAAAACAGTCATTTATGCATTTTTTCAGTTTGGAATAGAACCGGAAATTTCCTTTGCTCATCAAGGTCAAGAGCTGGAGCAAAAAGTCACCAGCATTCGTCATGGTCTTGGAATGCCCTCAGCCATGAAAACCAAGTACCCACTGAGGTGGTAGTTATCCTCCAATCTTTATTATCAATGGATTGAAAGAGTCACTTGAATCAGTACAACTAAGATCTAAACCACCCTTTGGTGGGAACTCTCTCTCTTATTCCCAACCGAGGTATCTCTCTTAGGAGCTGGAAATTAAATGGGATGCACCTGGATTAGAGTGTCTTTCTACCAAGATGCTTCTTCCCAAAAGAAGAACAACAGAAGGCATGAGAAAATATGTATGAGTGAGGGTGAGGCAGGGAGAGGATACAGGGTGTTTCAAAAAGATGGACCCAATTTCAAAGCAGTATATTTAATGATTTGGTAGATGTAATGATTTGGTATATCTTTTTGAAACACCCTGTTTTGTTCTCTGTAGGACAGAAAAAACTGCTTCTCCTTGGGAGCAGCACAGGAGCACAGGAGGAATGACGTTCCCCAAGGCAAGCCTTTTTCTTGGGGTTTCTTTGAACATGAGCATATTTTTATGAGATTTCTACAGTGCTTAAGGACAATTACCTGTCTTTGGTCCAATATACTACCCTGAGATGAGCTCTAGTTTTTGTTAATGTGAATGTTCCGAACAGTTTTCTAATTACCATCAAAGAAATCTTCAATGAAGGCTGTCAATGGCTCCTCAAGGGCCTGGTCCTACTCCTGCAGAAGGCAATAGAAAAGGTCCTGGAGACTTCAAGGGATTTATGTATGTTGACCTTTCTAGACAGAGACAACCTTTAAGAATGGACTAGGAAGGGAAAAGGACTGGAAACTAATGCACTGGAGTAGCTGAGTGGGGCTTGAGAGGGGATAGCAAAAAAGCAGAGAAAGCATTTGATTTTTCCACAACTGCTTTACGCAAGGTAAGGCCAGCGATGGCATGGCAAGATCTGTATGTGTCAGAAAATGAAGGCCACAGAGATGAGAAGAAAAACCTTGGCCAGTGTGAACTGATGGGATGCCAGGAGGGTGTGATACAGCTGAAGAGCTGGTTGGCTGCAGAAGCCCATGTTTGCCTAGAGTGCAGAGCAAGAGACTTTCTGGAGGGAAAAAAAAAAAAAAAGTAGTTATTGCATCTGTCCAGGAATTTAAAATACTGTTTTCTGTGGAGGAGATTGTGGGAAAGAAGTAGTGATAAAGCTGGAGTGTAAAAATAAGAAAGGACACAGTGACCTGGCTGCGGGCTTGAGTGGGGTTTGGTATATTGCTCTCATCTCATCACGATGCAAGAGCAGCCTCCCTTACAGCCGGCAGAGCCAGGTGAAGATGAGGAGCAACAGAGCTCAGAATAAAACCTTCAGCATTTTTGGGGGTAACAGCTACTTTTTGAGTGACATACTGGAAACAGCCAGGGGAAAACAGAGAGAGATAAGATAGCCATGTTTCTCTGGCCGGTATCTTCAGCCGGTTTGCAGGATTGCGGATTAGGACATTTTCTCTGGTTTCTCTTGCTGGTCTGTCTGTGCAAGTGCCACAGGGCTGTGATAAGGAGGAGGTCAGAATTGTGCTCTAACTTCACGGCATTTTTCCACATGCAGTGGGATATGATAACTGAAAGCAAATATGCCTGAATCCTTCCTTTGCTCATGACTCTTCCCATCCAGCGAAGCCGGGATCTGGGGATGTGCACCAGGAGAAGGACAGGGGGTCTATAGAGGAGCTATGGAAAGGGATTTGGCACCCTCTGAGCCAAAAGGCCTCCCTATATTTCCAGTGCAGGTCTACATTTTGCTGCCCTAGTGTCACCATTGATGCTCAAGGCTGCAGATAGGCAGTGCCTTGTGCTTCTCCCTCCGACCACCTCCTCCTGCCTGCGTGGAGCACCCCAGGGTTCACCTGCTGTTCTGGTGGGGATCATCACAGGTGCAGACAGCTGCCAGCAGCTGCACGGGGACACCAGGTTGTCATTACTTTGGTCTGATTGTTTCGGTGACTGCCTAATACAACCTGCTGGCCAAACCGTCCGTGTAGGTGCTTCTTGAGTGAGGTTGGTGTAGGCAGCTTAAATAGCAGGTGTTATCCAGACTGGAGTGGGCGAGGGTGTTTGCAGTCAGCCGATTGAATAAGGAAACACCCATGGGACAAGGGGACTGTGGCAAGCCAGATGGGCACAGAGTTTTTTTTTTTTTAGCCAGCATGGGTTGATCTGGAGCTGATCCCGCAGCCCGAATCATCCATTCTCAGGGAGAAGCCTCGACCCCAGCCCCTTGGGGAAAACAGAAAATGCAGACTCTTCTACATTTTCTTGGGAGAGGGAGGAGCAGGGCAGGTTTCTGCCCTGGGATCCAGTCACCCTGGCAGCACTGGGGTTGGGGGTGGCCTTCATGATGTTTCTTGCAACGTTGAGTCAGGGCTATGATGAACTAGGCTTGCATAAGCAGGAATGCCATCGCCAGTGGTAAGCTGAAAAATGCCGAGCTATATTTTCAAAGACAGCTCAGAAGTTATTTATGTACAGAAATACTCCTTATCTCTTAATTCCCAGACTGATGGGTGGAAGATATGCAAAGAGTGACTTCTGTCAGAGACAAGCTCACCAGCACTGCTACTGTCTTGGCAAGAGGGGAGGGCTCTCTCTGCCTTCCCTGGTAGTGATGCTGACTAAGGGCCATAGGAATCTTAATTCCGGGCCCAGAGACGGCAAGCCAAGCTATCTGATGGGCTGGTTGGCTGACAGTTAATATCCTGTCACAGGGAACTAAGTATTCATGATATAGCAGGTTGGATTTTTTTTTTTTCTGCGCCTGGAAGACCAGAGTGGAAAGACCCAAGAAATTCTCTATTTTGTGCTTCAAAGAGCCTCAATCAGACCCATTCTTTTATCTTTTGAAGACTACGTCAAAACTCCTTGGTATCAAAAATGTTAAATTTTTTTGCCATTATTAAGCTCAGACATTCAGGTTGGAATCTGAAATTCAATCCTGTTTCCTTGTGGCTTGAACATTATTAGTAGGTAGAAATTTGCAACTGGAAATTAGTTAATGATTCCTCTGTAAGTACAGCAGACAGATGGAAATACAGCTTCTTTTCCCTGGCTACTCTGACAGTGGCATGCTAACTAAAAGTAGTAAAACATTTATTAATGAGTAGGGTAGGCAAAAGGAAAAAAAAACCTAGAGCAATGAACACAGGTAATAGGGTGTCATTATTAAAGAGCTATCTGTCTGAGTAGGACATGCATAAGAATTAGGTGTCTTGGAAAATGCTGTGAAAAAAAATCTCTACTTCTGTTTGATGGAATCAAATTTCAATTTTCATGAACTTTTCACAGACTAAATGTATTTGTGTCTAAAGAAATCATATCTCTTAATAGGCAGTAATGACAACCTTATTTACACTGAATGACATTTTTCTACTGTTTGAGCCAGAAAGAATGAATTCTTTTCCTAGTGCAGGGAAAAAAGATACCCCCTCAATAATTTTTTCTTGGTGGTGGTGTATTGTGGATCATGTGAAGAGTAAAAATAAAATCCTACTGCATAGGATTCACAACACAGAATAAAAGAAAATAAAAGAAGCTGGTTTTTGTTAGAGAAGGGATTTTCTAACACGTTCCTTTCGGGAGAAGTGGATGGAAGGTTCTGTCTCGATGGCTGCCTGACTCTTGAGAAGAGCCTTGCAGGCAGGGAGGCTGAA
This sequence comes from Caloenas nicobarica, assembly GCF_036013445.1. Classification (NCBI taxonomy): domain Eukaryota; kingdom Metazoa; phylum Chordata; class Aves; order Columbiformes; family Columbidae; genus Caloenas; species Caloenas nicobarica. The sequence continues at coordinate 5,400,271 of NC_088245.1, forward strand.
TTCTCTGCTTTTCTGCTTTGCCTGGCCTCAACCTCTGTTTGCTCTCCCTGATCCAGGCTGCCAGGCAGGCAGCTGCCAGTGACAGAGGAATCAGCCATTGCAAGAGCAGAGGAGGCTAGACTGAATCGGAGAGAGATGGGGGAGCAGCGGGGTCTACAAGTCGCTGCCTTATGTGCTGCCAGGATCAGGTCAGCTACTCGGAGCAGAGCTGGGGAGGAATGGATGTGATGTCCTGGCCAAACAATGTGAGCGGGTTACTCCTTGTATGCCACCGGAAAGCCTTGAAAATGGCCACCGAGGCTGTTTCTGGGTTCATGGTGAAAATCCTTTCCTTTCCTTTCCTTTCCTTTCCTTTCCTTTCCTTTCCTTTCCTTTCCTTTCCTTTCCTTTCCTTTCCTTTCCTTTCCTTTCCTTTCCTTTCCTTTCCTTTCCTTTCCTTTCCTTTCCTTTCCTTTCCTTTCCTCTCCTCTCCTCTCCTCTCCTCTCCTCTCCTCTCCTCTCCTCTCCTCTCCTCTCCTCTCCTCTCCTCTCCTCTCCTCTCCTCTCCTCTCCTCTCCTCTCCTCTCCTCTCCTCTCCTCTCCTCTCCTCTCCTCTCCTCTCCTCTCCTCTCCTCTCCTCTCCTCTCCTCTCCTCTCCTCTCCTCTCCTCTCCTCTCCTCTCCTCTCCTCTCCTCTCCTCTCCTCGTTGCAACACACAGAAGAGTATTTCCAATTGGAAAATCCTTGAGACACCAGGATCCTGAATCAGCCCAAATCACTACGTCTTGCCCACAAACCTCTTGATCCCAAGGCAATGGCCAGTGCAGTAAGGAGCTGCTGTGCCTGACTCAAAGGTGACCAAATTAAGCCTTTTGCATGGATAGGGGTTCAGGTGCTGATGCAGCATTTGTTTTCTGTACTGAGAAACTGGGTGAGAAGGTTCACATGAGCTCATTCGGTCTTTATGGGCTTGAACCAGCTTCCATTGGAGTCAATAGGAATCTGTCCATTGACTTTAATGAGAGCTAGATGGGATCCTAAATTAGTACCTTCATCCTTCAAATTGTTTTGCAGTGCCTATCCCCATCCATAATTAACATAAACTGGCTGTGATAGTCATCAACAGGAAAATTATACTAAAATGTCTTCAGTAGGTTTATTCCTGCTCTCACTGAAAATGATAGGGAGTCTCACAATTAACTTCAAACACGACTGGTTGTCTGTTTATCGTGATTATAAAATATCTTGATATATTTGTAAGGGAGAGCTCAGTTTGAGTAACTTCTTAATTGCATATCAGGACTAAAAGGGTTGTCTGTGACCAAAGACAGCCACATTGAAAAATCAGGCAGTATTAAGGAGCATGATTTGACTTTGTGGCTACATAAATCAGTATTTTAGTTTCTCATTTGGTATTCACTGAAACGAAAACATAATCTGAGTTAATTGCTCTTCCCCAAGGTGCCTTGTTGCGCAATGTTTTATAAAATTAAAGCCTGTTAAGTACACACGAAGAAACATACTTTAGATGCAGAACATAAAATACTAGCACCTCTAATTCTGCTGTCATGTATGGTTGATTAACCTGGTACAACAGAAGCCTTGGGGAGAGTTTCTGTACTGTTAGAAAACATATTTCCACTTAAGGGAATTTAGACAACAAAGGGATTTCACAAATCGCGTTGTTGGAGGCTAGGCTGATATTTGGGGCATCTGAGCTGTCTCACATAGCTGTGGAAGACCAGGGAGAAAAATGCAACCTTCTTCCCACTTATGGATAGTTATCAGTCACCCCAGTGCCTTCCATGGCAATTAATAAACTATTAATCAAGCCCTATATCCTTTGCTCAGACAATGTTCTTGTTGGCTTCAGTGGGAATTTCACCTGGGTTTGGAGTGAATGTGGGGTGAAGAATGGGGAATGTCATGGACAGTGGGGCAGATGCTTCCTCAGGCACCTGCAGCTAGCAGAGGGAAGGTCACTGTGCTGCCACGCACCTGGGTGGGGATGCTGCAGCTCATCCTCATCTGAGGAAAATAAGACTCAAAGGTCTGAATTTCCTGAGCCCTACAAATCACAGAATCATAGAACAGTTTGGGTTGGAAGGGACCTTCAAAGTTCATCTAGTCCAACCCCTGCCATGAGCAGGGACATCTTCACCCAGATCGGGTTGCTCAGAGCCCCGTCCAGCCTGGCCTGGGACATCTCCAGGGATGGGGCATCCACCACCTCTCTGACCAACCTGGGCCAGTGCTTCACCAACCTCATTGTAAAACATTTCTTCCTGATGTCTAGCCTGAATCTTTCCTCCTTTCGTTTCAAACCATTACCCCTTGTCCTATCACAAGAGGGTCTATGAAAACGTCTGTCCCCATCTTTCTTATTGACCTCTTTTAAGTACTGAAAGGTTACAGTCTGATTATTTTTGTGGCCTCCTCTGGTCCAAGTCTTTCCTGTGCTGAGGACCCCAGAGCTGGATGCAGCACTGCAGGTGACGTCTCACCAGAGCAGAGTAGACTGGAGAAGAGCCACAGGAGATTGAGGAGGCTGAGCTGGAAAGCAGCATGTAGGGGTACCCAAGGAGATGACATGGTGGTCTAGGAGTAACGGAAGAAGTCCCGTATGGAGACCTCCCCATCCTCAGCTGCTCCAGACTCTGTTCGTTGCTTGCAGATGCCTCCCTGGGGCAGGCAGGGAACTGTGGAAGGCAGACAGAGCACAGCAGTAGCTGCCTGTCAGACCAGCAGCTGCGCGGGTGCATGTGGGAAGATCTGGAAGCCTTATCAGATAGTTTCCAGCAGCAAAACTGCCTAGTAAGGCATAGTGTGGGAGATGGGGATACCCAGGTGAAGACCAAACTGGGAGCTTGCCAGGTGTGTGTGGTTTGAGTTAGGACAAATTGAATATTCTCCCAGGGTGAAAATGAGTCTGCATCGTATAATGAAACCAGCTGGTGTTTCAGGTTGCTACCTGCTTCTTCTGCTCCTGACCTGCCTTGTGTCTCAGCTGCCCTCATGGCTGGCCCAGTAGCCTTTATGTCACTCTGAAGAGGACCAAACACTCAAGGGGGAAAGACATAGGTGAGATAAATAGGGTAGGCTCTCTGGATGGTTATAAACCTTGTACTCCTCTTTGTTCTCCCTAATGCTGTTCTTATACACTGTATGGAGAAAACTATTGTAACAAACTGAAGAGAGCCTCAAGACTTGAGACCCATCATCTCCAGTGCTTGTTGGAGATGTTTGGCACACACCAGCAATACCCAGGCTGGTGAATACAAAAGTGTTTTCTGAAATATGCCCAAATGCCTTCTTCGCTGTGTGTCAGCACATCCCTTCTCAGCCTTTGCATGGAGCGGTGTTTTCAATTTGTTCAGCCTCACTAGTTGGGGAATGTTCTGCAGCCAATACACAGTGAAGACTGGGAGAGAAAAACGGAGGACATGCCAGCACGGCAAAGAGGTGACTGTCCTGCCACCTAGCTTGGGTGGTGTGTGGATGAGCTGTCAACATTTGAGATAGACCTTCTAGTCTTTTGGAGAAAGACAGATATTTTCAGAGGGTAACTTCTCCAATCTGTCCTAAGTGAAGGAGGGAAAGGGTGGGAATTTGGATCCTTCTTGAATATTTAGGGCAAATAACTGAAATCCTGCAAACTGACCTTTTATTCTTTACCTTGTAGTCAGCTTTAAAGGCTGGCAACATGTTTAGGGTAGAGAATTCTACACAACCCATGACCCATGAAAGAAGAGGATTTTTTGGGGGGGCTTCTCAGAATATGACTCTCCCCTTGAAAACCTGCATAAATAGGCCTTTGAGCCTCTGCCAGAAACTTTCTGAAAGCCTTATGTAGAAAAATACTAGATATTCTAAAATATGTTAGAGCTACATTACCAGCTATTTGAGCCTTTGGATTTTTCCCAGACTCCCTGAAAAATAACACTGTCATTCAAAAAGTTTTTTAGCTTGTTCCTGCAAGACTCCTGGGGTAGGTGTCCAGGTCTGCCCAAATGAAATACTCTTAAATTCAGCAAATGCTGCCTCACTCCCATCTCTCCTCCTATTTGTTATTGCACCCACACCACGTCAGAGCTGCTGCAGATTTCACTGGGGCTGGGGCTGCTGCAGGTGTCTGAGGTTGGAAGTCACATCTGCTTCCTCTGCCATCTCTGAGATTCACCACATTAGACACTGGGAGCAATGGGGAATCCAACCTGAAAGTCAAACATGAAGTTCACTGGCTGGTTGTATGCAATATAAACCTCAGCATCGTTTGGCCCTCTGGGCTGGAATCTGTCTGCCTTAATTATGGGCAACTGTAAAAAACTGAAAAAGATGCAAGAAATGAGAATCCACAAGCCCTTCTAGTGGTTCTGTCTGGCCTTGAGCACTTGGAAACCTCTTGAGTGTGTTGGCCAAAGCTCCATCACTCACTATCCTACATGGTCTCTATTAATATCCTATGTGTGGCTACAGTAATTCTGACATTAAGTAACGTTTCCAGTCTTTCAAGAGCTGTAAAAATTTCAAGTGAACTTTCATACTGTCTCTGCTAGCAAGATCACCTACACGTTCTCACAGCAATTCTAGCTTTAAGCTATGGTGGAAATGTGCTGATATATAAATCCTGCCATTCTGACTCTTTGAACCTGAATGCTATCACTTTTCAAAGTTAGCCAGATAGGACAAACACGTTCCTTTGCAGGACCTTAGTTTTGATCACTGGGGGTATAGCAACACCTGGTAATTCTCTGAGACCTGCTATGGTGGACCCTGTCTTTCTCCAAAGAATATGGAAAAAGTCCAGGGAGATGGTTTTACTAGGCCAAAATTAATGTTGTGAATGATGTGGATACTCTCACCCTCCTATCCCTGTATTTCACGCACAAGGAAATAGCAATAGAGTGGTTTATTTGATAGACCCCAGCACTGAACTTAAGAATTCTTGGCTCATAGCCCTGTGCTCAAACCCTTTCTCCTCCAGCACTCAAATAAGGGCCCAGTATGTTCTCACTAATAATATCCAGTGATTTGTGCAAGTGTAATAGAACAATGCCATATGCTTAGGTTTTTAGGCCAAATTCTCATTTTGGCATTACTCCATTGACTGTAATAAAACGAGGCCAATAAGAACATTTGACCTGGTGTGTTTCCAGTCTGTGGGGACTGTAGAGGTGGTCTTATGATTTTAACGTAGAATCGTTTTGCTGGGATGGTTCAGTCTTTATTTCAAGCATGGAAAGGTTCAGGGAGAAGTAGCTACTTGCATTGTACTGGAGGCTTCGTAAGAACTGCTCAAAGGAAATGTTTCCATCATTTTCAACAATGCCTACTGAGTTATAATGTCCCAGTTGCTTATATTTTCAGCCCTGGGAATGTGCAATGTTATTTTAGTTCTGTATTTATTGAAAGGATTTTTGATATTGCTGGTCATCCCATCTGTAAGAGGGTCTGTACTGGATTATCTTAACTGAAAAAACGACCACTTAACCAAGAATGATGGAGAAACCAGCTGTTTTAGGTAGGGAACTGTAAAAAAAGTCTGTCGTGTTTAAGCTTGTTGAGTAGGAATTATTCAAGCTCCTTATATATTGAACACAACTGCTTCACTGATCTATTAAAAAACACTGAAAAAGGAGTTAGGGACAAAAATGTAGGTTGACATCCATTTAAAATAGAGTTGGAAGAAATTTGGAATTTTGTTTCCCAAAGAAATTGTGATGTTTCAACATTAGCAAAATGAACATCTTCCATCAGAATATAATTTCTATGGAAAATCCTTGAATAGCTCAAATCTAAGAGAGTCACATGCTCTTTGTCACTAGAATACTTGAGCAAACCACTAATTTCAGGTTCCGAGAAGCACCAAAGAGAACTTATCCTCATTTTATAAAAGGATACACAAGATAAATGGACACAAAAATGTCTGTGACAAGGCTGAAAATGGACCCTACATCTACAGCATTCAGGGCTGATGCCACAATGTTCTCATAGAAGGTACTGTGGAGCTAAATTCACTCATCATTTACGTATTACTTCTTACTGAAGTCTTTATTCTTCTTTATTGAAGCTTTTTTTGTTTGTTGGTTTTCATTTTCTCTTGTGGAGCCTGAAGAAAGGAAATTAGTGTCCTTAAAAATATTTTCTATGAATTTAGAAAAAGTCTCTAGGAAGGACTGGCAAGCCTTCCTACTGAAACAAAAAAAAGAAAATACATATTTTCTCAGTAAAAGCTGCACTCGTGATACTCCCCTCTTCCCTCTCTGCAGTAAACCTTGACATTTATCTTGAAATACATCAGCATACTAAATGAAGTATATTCATAAAATAAAAATAATAAAAAATTCATCATGTCCCAGGAAGTCCTGAGGAAACTTTAGTTTTGCTACTGAATTTAGGGGAATAAAATACTTTAAGAGTTGGTGAAAATATTTAACTTTAAGAGGTGGAGAAAGATAGGCTGAAAATGGTGAAGAAATGTCTTGTTGAGTATATTACCCATGGGAGTAGAAGACAAAACAACTAAGTATGACATGGAGTGTATGTTATCCTGCAGGTTTTGCTTCAAACTTAAGCTAATAAAGCAGGAAAAACCAAACCAAACCAAACCAAACCAAACCAAACCAAACCAAACCAAACCAACAAAAACCCAGAAAAGAAATAAAGAGGAAAACCTATCTTGCAACTTGGTGATACTTCTTTCTGAAGCAGAGCTCTTCAAATGTGTTCATGACTTAAAGAAGAAGTGGAATTGATTTGTAGGGTGTACATGTCTAATCAAGCTTTCTGAATCAGGCACTGCACTGGGATGTTATTTATGAGGAAGAGTTTTAAAGGTTCCTTGAAATGAGCGAGTATCTTTGATGGGTTACGTTCTAGCCTAGTGGGAAACATGGCATAAATTAGAAGTTATTGGGATATTTTGGTTTAGTTTCAAACACTTTAACCCGATGGAAGAAGATAAACATTTTCCAATTATTTTTCAAATATTACGACTGTTATTACTGTATTGTCTCTAAAATTGGAATAAAGAAGAGGTGCAGTGAAAAACAGAGACCAGGTATGCATTTATCACAATTAACTTTAGCTTTCTAAACATTAGGAGTCTGGTCTAAACTATTTCTCTGGATTCCTACTGTGGTTGGTGGGGGGAGATGGGCATTAGCAGTTACATATTCATCCTTTTGACAGCTTTTCACTATAGAATGACTAAAATCAGGTCTGTGCATCTCCATTGACTTCACAGTGATTGTGTCAGCTAGTTTTGCTTAATATGGAACTTTCAGACTGCTACACAGAGGAGGGAGAGACTTCGTCCTAGGTAAAAGTAATGTCCCTTAAAGTAAATAACAGCAATTCCATGACTTAGATGAATGTCATCACACTGTCTTTCATGAATATTTTATTTATGCAACTCTTTAATCAGGATACTGCTGATCTAAAATATTATAAGTGAACGAAGAAAGAGGAACTGGAATGATCCCGGTGGACTTAAAATATTTACTGTGTAGAGGTCCTCATCTGAACTCATCACCCTCAGATTCTTTATATGGATTGGAGAAAAAATAGTAATTTTTGGAACGTAATTCATATCGTTAATTTTAGATTCCTCGTTTAGGATGATGAAATGAATTGCAGCTTGGAAGTGCCTAATTCTCTTCATTGGCTTACTAGGGAGTCTAGACACTCTAGATCAACTGTAGACATTTAAGCTGTAGACACTTTCTTTTGGCCATGTGAAGCCTACTTCTGATCTTAGCCCCTTTAATTCATGTTTCAGGGTCTTTTGCCATCTTTGTCTTTCTGGCTTGATATCAAAATGAATATGCACTATTCAGAATAGTTCCACTTATAAGATTATTCCACTTCAGTCGGCAAAACTTGAACCATTTTAGAGTACTAATGTGAGCAGCTAGTTTCTTCCTAATCTCTTTAAGCAATGGTAAGGGACATTCTACACCTACTTTTTAACAGGCTTGGAGGCACATAAAATCAAAGTGTTTTATTTGTCCAGAGTCTTTTTCTAGAGGATAAGTGTTGCTATGTAGTCCAGAAAACAAAACAAAACAAAACAAAACAAAAATGAAAACCCCACAAAACATTAAAATGCCCTGGTTTAGCTGCTCCTAAGTTCTGCCTTGCAGTCTTCAGTGTGAAAGAAAAATATTCTATTAGATTCACACCCACTCCAAGTCCTTCTTACAGACATATACCAAAGAGAATGTAGTGTGAACGATACCTGAGCCCAGAGTTCGTAGCATAGGCGGCAATAGGCTGTAACAATTATTTCTGGAAGCTGGAATCTTCCTGTGGAAGAAGATCAGTCAGAAGCTTCTCTCCATGACTTTGCTCAGAGGGAATTACAAATACAAGTAAAAAGTTAATTGTACACTCTGAAACTTCAGGCGATTTCTGCTCATATGTTGTTGAGAGGAAATAAATATTTTGGCAGGCATTAGCTGAATATTAATACTGTGTCTTTGCTTACAACAGGCAAGCAGTAATACTCTTTAAATATTGACAAAAACCTTCAAACCAAGATCTAGAGCTCTGCAGATCTTGCATTTGGTCACTAATTTTTTGAGCTTCGTATCTGGGGTTCTGGTTTTCTTTATCTGGAAACAGAGATGTTTCCTCTGTGAAATTCAGAGCTGCATTTAGATCTGGGTCTTGGGATATGATAATAATTTCTATTCAGGTTCCACCTTGAAACTGATTTTTATTACTCAGGAATATAAATCTTGGAGTTGTATTTTGATGGAAACATCAGATCAGTGCTTGATAGAAGTCAAAAAAGCTAAATTAGGTTTTAGCACCTACTAAGAAAGGAACAGAGAACAAACTAGAAAACACCACTGTATCTCTGGATAAATCCATAGTACTCTCACATGTGGATTATTGTGTGCAATGCTGTTTTTTCTCATTTCAAATAAGATGTGATAGAACTGGAAAAAGTACATAGAAGATCGGGGAACAGCTTCTGTACAGGAATGACTAACAGATTAAAATGGTTCACCCTTCAAAAAAGATGACATGGGATGACATGACACAGGTTCCTTTTCCATTCACGGAGAAAGCAAATAGGGAAATTTCTTTTTCCTCTCTCTCCCCTTTTTTTTTTTTTCTTTCCAATAAAAGAAATAGAGTGCATCAAATTAAACTAGTTACTCCTAACCAAAAGACAAAAAAAAGAGAAGGTTGCTCTTACAACTTGTGGCTCAACTATGGGAATCTCCTCCACAGGACCTTGCAGATGGTAACTGCACAAACTCATCAAAGATAAATCCTTCTGAGGTTATTTAGTGCAAAGAACTCACTCCTAGCTTGGGAGGTCCTTGAACCACAGTTTGTTAGAAGTGTAGAAAACAGTCTTCTAAGAATATAGGTTTTTCACTTTTCCTGTTCCAATACTCATATCTTGGCACTTACTGTTGAACTTAGCTGAATTCAGAGTTAACACCAGCTAGATCTTTGGTTTCACATGATACGACCATTCTTATGTTTTGTTCTTGTCTTTGTCTTCAAGAAGACTTTTTTTCTTTTGTACACATGCTGAAATTCGTTCAACTCTTATAACCCTAAATGACGCCTTATAATTTTGTCTTCATCTATTCCAGATAGCCTGCTTGTACAGTAAGTCTATCTGAGCTGTTACTGGTGACAGTAAGTCCTCTGGATGATTATCAATGCTTTAAACACCATGAAGTCTAATCTGACTGAGGTCTGTGGAAGACAAGTGCACTTTGATGGTCTGTCCATAGCTATTATACACAAAGAAGCATCAAGGACAGAAAATGTACGGCTGATGTAGGAACAGAGATGGTCACTGGGTTTTTTGGTAGCCCACCTACAACTTTTTGTTGTTGTTTTGGCAAGAAATTAGTTTTCAAGGTCCTGACTTTTTTTTCTCTGCTAGAAAAGTCTTTTGTTCCCTTTAAACTTCCCTTATATGGATTCTTATGTCACCTCTGTGTTGACAGAGTGGCTTTTATGGCAAGGTTTCAAAATCCAGTTGCCTCTGTCAGTCAGTCATTGAGTTAATAACTAAACAAGGACTGTTAAAGGTATAACTAGGAGAAGCAGAACTGGAATTACAGGAGAATAACTTCTTGAAGTGCCCAATGGGAAAGCTGAATAAACAAGGGCTTCCAGCCTGTTCAAAAATGTGTCAAAATTACGTCTGCAAAATGTAATAATGGCTTAATAGAAACTCAGGCCGTACATTGTCCAGTAAAATATGAATGTAAAAGTTTGGAAAAATATTGTACTCCTAACAAGCTGTTTTGGAATCCATTATTTTACTTGGATTTCACTGAGTGTATGGTGGGGCCTTGTTTAATGTGAAGGGCTGATTTCCCTCATTATTCCAGTTTACCTTTTTATTTTCTCAGTGTGTTCATATCATCACGGCATTTGGCATTTCTTAGCTTTCATTTTGCGTTCAGTGTGAGACCTGGATTAATCCCTCAGCTGATGTAACCCTGCACACTTCATTAGCACTAGGCAGGTTTACATCAGATGAGGATGTGACTTTGGGCCATTTTCACCCACAATTATTTTTCCTCTTTTATTTCTCCTTTCTGGTCCATATTTGTCTAGCTAAAGAAGAAATTATTTTAAGCACATCTTGGGATTTACATGGAAACTTCGGACTGAAGACTGAGCGTTGTCTCTCTTTCCAAGTCCAAATGTTTGCTTTTAATTTAATGGGTTAAAATTTAAAAGAATAAAATAAAATTTAGTTTAAAGTTGTATACAAGAATTTTCTTTGACTGTTGCTTTAAAATCTATCAGAGACATATTTGATGTTTTTGCAGCTGTATGGCTCATACAACCTAAGGACCATTTCTTGGAATTTTTGAGTGAACTTTTGTTTTTATAGGTGTGTAAATGTGTTATCGAAGATATTTTGGCATTTTAATCAAGGGCTTAAATTTTTTCGACTTTAGTTAAAAATGTAAGTTTCTTTTTTTACTCTTCAGAAAACTCCTCTGGTTGACAGGTGCTGTTAGTCCCACAGTGAGCCTTTCAGTGCATTTATTTTACTAAGAGGTGGTTTGGATTTAAAAATAATAACACGATGAGTTAAATCCAGTCCTTGATTACACCACTGAAAATTTGGAGTAAAGTCATGCAAATTGAGAGAATTTTTCAGCATTTATATCTACCTGTGTGAAAGCAGATGGTTACCTTTGGGCAGAAACAAAATGTTACAATACTTTGCATGAAATCTAATCTCTCCTGGTCTTCATAGGACTGCTGTCTTTTCCGGTTTAGGAATAGTTCTTTTGGCTTTGACAAAATTGAAGAATTTTGCTCACAGTCTGAAACCAGGAGCTTTTCAGGTATGAATTGATGGCTCTCGTGTTTTGAGGTGGAGATGTTACTCTAATGACAATGTGCTCCTCACTCTTTCATATCCAGTCCTAGATCCTCTGGATATTTCCATTGCATAAGCTTTTTTTCTGCAGCCAAGGGAAGGCTCGGGTGAATGTGAGATAACCTTTTGCTTCAACTCATTGATTACCATTTGATTTTATTATGGAACAAAAGGGTAACTGGAAGGAACAGACATAGTGCCTGGTGTGAGCAAGAGCATTATTAATAGTTTGTTGGGCCAAGAGATGAGGACTGTGATTGTTATCAATGAACCACAAAATACAGCTATTTATTTATTTTTTTTTCCCCTTGATAACATTTCTCCTATAGCCTGCTTTCCTGAGTGCCAGTGTGTTGGTTTTGAATGAGAATCAAACCCCTTCAGTAAGAAGTAGATTTATATATATATATACACACACCATTCAGCAAAGTGTTAACAAAAATTACTCTTATATTCTAATTAAAGAGATTTAAAGCCTAGTTCCTTGTCACCTCAGTCAGTGCGAGCTTTGCCATTGACATCATTGGGAGAAGGATTGACATGATCGTTCCCAGGAGTCCTGCAGAATAGTTTTCCAGTCCTGATTTATCCTTACATTTGGCTGGGCTGAATCCATGAGATTTTTCTAGTTCTGTGGAACAGAAGGATGGTGATACCTGGGTGTCATGATCCATTCGGTGATGGACTCGTGATGGTTTGTTTACCTTGAAGCGCAAAATTAAGGCAACCAAAATGCCAAGGGGTTATAATTCAATCAAGCAGTGTTGCTTTATTAATTTGCCTGTAAAGTGGCACATGATAGAGAGAGATGGAGAGAAAAGGAAAGAAAAAGGGGGGGAATAGGATTATAGCTACCACCACGAGTTCCAAAGGCGTCCCTCTGGTCTCAGGTCCCGTGAGAAGAGTCCTGCTGGTCCTCCGTCGTGATCCGGAATCCTTCGGTGGGGAGATCTCGATGATGTCCCATCAGGAATCGTCTTTTATGCTTCTTCACCCCGCTTCCACTCCCATAGATCGAGGCCAATCTCCGCCTTTATTGCGCAATCCAGGCTTAACTGCGCAGGCCCAAAAAGTCCCCGCTCGGCTTGCCAGAGCCCGTCTGCGCCTGCGTCGCCTCGGTTCAGGGGTCTCTTACCGGTCCGTTGGGTGACCTCAAGACCCTTGGCGAGCCTCTGCACGTGCTCTTCTCCGTTGGCCTTTGTTAGAGGGAGGAGGTGGGGGTCAAGTCTGGCTCAGACAACAGGTGAAAATCCATCTTCTGGGCAGCAGTTATTGTGCCCAGGTCGGAGAGGCCTTCATAACACAATTCCTCTCAGGTGGTGGGGGCAAGTTTGGCTCAGGCAGCAGGTGGAGTCCATATAGCAGCCATTGTTACCTGTAGCCCCCAGGTCGGAGAGACCTGCACAACACAATTCCTTTCTTCAGGCCTCTCTCCAAGTCATTGTCCAATTCTTTCTCTCAGTCCATCTGTTCTCCAAGTCCATGATGGTGATGTTCAGGAAGAAACTGTTCTTCGGACCGACTCTTACACCTGGGTTAGCTTTCAAGTTTGACACTGGCTGTTGTTCACAAAGCTTGCTTCCTGAAAAGTTCTCTGAGAAACAAGGTGAAGTAGATGTGTTCCACATTGCTGTGCCCAGACTATCTGAGCTACTTTATTTAAACTCAGCTCAAACACATGCTTATTGCTCCATGTCACAACTACAGGGGGAATAGGTAAGATGACCACTCTCAGCCCTAGAAACCCAGCTCCATCGTCCTTTGTTTATGGGTGACATTCTCTTAACTTTTAACCTTTCTTGTTGTTCTCCTCTTGACTCATTCCAGTTTGTCAGCATTATTTTTAAGGAGTGATGCTCAGCCTGAATACATAAACCCAAGCCTAGCATTCCAAGTATGGTTTGCATAGCTCGCTTCTTTAACTTACACACAACACTCAGCTTGTTGTCCAGAAAAACATTTGTTCTTTTCTGCTACAATATAAGGTTACTGGCATCTCAGTCTGTGAGCTGACCTCTGCTTCTTAGGTTTGCATAGCTGGCAGCCAGGCAAACTGAATTCCAGCCTAAGAGCTCACTTGACAAATTTTGACTCCTGCAAACAGCCCATATCAAACATATTGTCAGTGGAAGTGCTTTAGGTATCCACACTAAGAGGTACTTGATCCAACTGGTTCCTCAAGACAGAGCCTGAAAAGCATGAGGTGCACTAATTCAGTGCTGACTACTGTGTGCCACGGCTTTGACATCGTTGCCTTTAAGACGGCCAGGGCTGGCCTTGGTTCTCCATTTACTTCCTCTCCTTCAAGCAGTGACATTCCCTCTTGACCACTCTTTTCTTTCCGTCTTCTTCATCTGTGACAGAACTGACAGTGAAGCTGATGAGTCAAGACTTGGTGGAACCCCAAACACGTATTTGTGGATAATAAATTCAGACCCTGAATGAACACCCATGTCACAGCAGATGGGTACCACGTGGGTGTTGGAAATGCGGGATGTGAATTCATTCAAAGGATGCTGGGGCTGTAATTTACAACCTCCTGGTGTATGTTATTTTTAAACACTTGATTCATTAACACTTCTCTAGATGTTAAAAGAGGTTCATAAATCGATTGGTAGCCAGGAAAAATGAGCAGCAATGAGGTCATTTCAGTTGGAATGGGCTCATTACCATGCCAACTGTCAAAACTATTTGAAGCCAGACATATTCCTTCTCCCCTCTTTCAGTCAACACAGGCTGAGGGTCCTTTGGTTTGATTGTTTCTGGTAGGATGAGAAGAAATTAAAGAAGATAATCGAGTCTAGAAAAGGTGAGTAAACATCAGATTTTCCTTAAAAGCTGAAAAGCACTTGCATCACAGATGCTCACTGATCTTGGGTCTGTTTTGGTCCAAGACTGGACAGAATGACCTCTAAGTTTGTCCTTTAGGAGCTGCATGCAAAGCTGAGGATCAGTTCCATCCTCTGTCAGTGCAGCATAATTTTCAAGTTGTGGCAGGGACAAATATTGAGGTAACAAGCTAAAAAATGGAACCTCCATTTCCACCTCCATGTTTCTTAGATTTTTTTTTTTTTTTCTCCCCATCTGAGTAGCAACCCAATGAGGCTGGATCACAAATGAAAATCTGAGCCCCAAGCATAAATCAATCAAGTAATGAAACCGAAGTTCAGGTGCTAGATCTCCACGTGGGTGTAATTCATAGAGTTCACACTTGCTGAGATAAGCTTTGATGAGTCCAGTCAGCTCAGGGGATCCTCAGCTCTGATCTATCAACAGAAGCTCCCATGAAGAGATATGAGCATGTTCCTGAGGACTAATACAGCCTTTCCCTCAGGTCCTGTCTGGAAAAATGGAAAGCAAGATATCTTCAGGCTAGTGGAAGATTAATACCTCCACTGATCAGGTAACACACTCTGTCCTTCCCGTTCACCCACTCTTGCCCTTCTTATCCTTTTCATTTCATGATAGTGGTTGAATTGCTTGATCAAAGGAAGTTCTGGCTGGGATTTATCTCAGCTAACTGTAGCAACCAAAATATAGCCAGGTAAGTCTGAGTTAGTCACTCTAGGCTCCTTTTATTGTCAATAGAGATACACAGATATCTCCAGAGAGCAATTAATCTGATACTTGCTTGATATCTATATTAGGATATGATGAATCACCTTCTCTAGATGCTTCTTCCTTTCTGTTTACTGTAAAGGGAACTGAGGGTGACAAAGTTGTATGTAGGCATCTATGTTATTGTCCTGAGTTTGTTAAAAACAAGTTTCTCTTTTAGTGAATTTTCCCTGTTAGCTGAAGTCTTCTTACTAACTGCAGTTTTCCTGAAAGTTAGGTACATGTTTTGGTAGACATAGCAATGGAATGCAAGGTCTTTGATAATGATGCATCTCGCGAGATGTGCAAGCAGGAGGTGAACTGAAAATTGACCAACTAAAGTATTCCATCCCATTCACGTCATACTTCATATAAAAGTGGGGGATCACGAGGATCTCGTCCCTTTTCCTTATGGCTGACATTGGGAGAGGACCTTGCGAGTTGTCCCTGCGAACTGAGGCCCAGTGACAGACTGAATCCAGTTCCAGTTGGCTGCAGAGTCCAGTCCAGGACTTCGGGTGCCAGCCCCACATCTGCCGGAGCAGCTGCCGGGACTTTCAAGATTGGTTTTGTATATTTTGTATTATTTTCTCTATCTTTATTGGTAGCATTAGTAAAACATTTTTAATTTTTTCCAACTCTCTTCTCTCGGTCCTTCTTTCCCTCCCAATCTCCTGTCCTTAGTGGGAAGTGGGGAGAGGGAGGGGCTGAAGGGGAAAGGGTGGGGAGAGGAGGTTAACAATACATCTGCCATGGTTTTATTGTCACCCCGCAATCAAACCACGACAGTTATAGAAGGCTTCAAGATATGGAAATAAATCCAACCTCAAGGAAACACCAGTCCTGAAAATCTAAATGGGTAATGATTCTAGATATCTTATTGCAGAACTAATAAGAATGGTCGAAAAGAAGTTAGGATGTCTTAGCATGAAATATACAACATTTTATTATGAAATCCTGATCAATAAATATGAGACGTATCTGTACCTATGTTTGAGATATTGGTACTGTATATTGCTGTAGGATAGAGTGTTTAATGCACTGCTTACTCTGCAGTAATGATTCCTATCAATTCACCACCTTTGTGTTGGTGACGAAAACTGTGCAGTATCATAATTGTGTTTTCCTTACTCATATCTGCCTCCGATTAAATGATTCAAGTTAGAGGACACATGAAATACAGATTTAAGTCAAAGAATTTGGGCCCTAGTTTTGAACCACGCAGTGTCTTCCTGGTCTTTCACTACACTAGACTACCCAAGGGTATTTGTCTCCCACGGTCAAACTCTTCAGTATGGAGATTAAGCTTCTGTGTTCAGACACTTCAATAGGGAAATTCTTTCTCCTGGGGAAAATACCTGCTGATAGGATGAATGACCTTTTCTTCCTCTAAGTACAGACAGATCCCACACAATTGATTTTGACTAGATAACTGAATTCTAGATCAGCCAAAGACTGTAAACCTTCCACATAATGTCCATGTTGTTGTCTAGCTTATAAAGTGCTGGAGGGGATAAAGAATGGGAAACATGTATGTCTGCAGGGAAGGAGGCAAATTTCTGCTGGAGAAGTGATGAAGATGTTATTATCAGAGGTGTCATTCCAGCTTTTCATTAACACTCTGCTGAGTACAGAGGGATCATACCTCACCAGCTCTGCTGCTGGTATTGTTTCCACCATCAGTGGTTAATCAAAGCACTATGGATATTAGAACAGGGAAAGATCTTTTGCTGGTAGCTTGCCTTGTTGCTAGTTTTGTTTCTTTTTATCAGAGAGGAGATGAGAGCCAAGATAACACGAGCTTCATTCTCCCCTTGTTTGTATAGCTTCCCTTGACACTAATGGAAGTTACATATCAGTGTTACCTTACGGTTGTCTTTGTCTCTGTTTTTGGCAGGCTGTTTTAAGAAGTTGAGGTCAGATGAATACTTAATACACAGCCAAGATTCATTAGGGAATTATTCCAGGTGATTGTGTTAACATTACTCTGTACCTAACAAAGCCTTTAAGACCCAAATATTTATTCTTTCTTAGTCATTTTCATAAAATAAAAAGTCAAAAGTTATAATATCTAGTTTAGTTTCTTGTAGCTGAATTAAGGGTGACTCTTTTTTTTCCTTTTTTTCCTAAATCTTAATTTCCACCAGTATATATTTCTGACTCAAAACCAAGAAGCATTGAGTAGGGACGCTTCTCAGCTACTTACTGTATTTCAGAATATTTTGTTTTTCTGTCAACAGGGAAATTGCTGGTTCTGTAGGTGTCAATAAAAATGATCATATAGATTTTTTTGTTGTTGTTGTGTGTGTGTCTTGTATTAATACCACACTGCTAAAAAACAAGGAACTATTTGTATCTTCCAATTCTCCTGTTTCATGTAGGCAACTTAAAGCTGTTATATGGATGCTTTAACAGAAAGAAGGTGAAATTCTGAGGCAGGAAATGCTTAGTTGTCCTGGGATTCCTTTTCTGAAGGTACAAATGTCAGCATTTCCTCTTTTCTTTGTTTGTTACTCAGAATTAAAAGACAGAAAAAAAGACAGAAATATGGAAAGCATTTTTGTTCCTTACTTTGACTAGGAGATAGTCAGGAGAAGAGAAGCTGTCAAGTTTTCCTTGAGGGATATGTATTTGATATACAGCTAAACAAATAAAGGTAGAGTTTTATTACCTTCTAACTCTGATATAAACCAAAACTAATTCTAGGGCAAGCAACAGAGCTTCTTCAGGGCTACATTTTAAATAGATAAGCTGAGGAGCAAAGGTATCCTCATCTGATGGGTGGGGAAATAAGATCCACAGAGATTAAAGACTGGAGCAGCAGAAGTTTTAGAGCAAGCATTAAGATCCTCAGCTCTGATGGAGGCACAGAAGTCAAGGCTAGCCAGGCTTTTGTGGTTGTTTCTGTATTTTAAATTACTCACAGTCCGAGTGTGACTCTCCTTGTGTAAAGTACAGAGTGCTGGGTATTGGAGGTCTCTCAGAGTGTCCTGGGGAGACTGAGTACTTTGCAATGCCCAGTGGCATTTGGTAATTGGTTTGCAGTACAGGACTTTAGGTGTAGATAGCCCCTGTTGTGTTAGAGTATTGACATCCCTCTTATTCCCTGAGTAAGCTGGCCCTTGCTGGGGTTACAATATCTCTGATCTCTGGACCTCTCCATGTCTCTGACAGAGGCAATGGCAGATCCAGCCAGGTCTGAGTTACACTTCAACACTTTCACTTTGACCAGAAACACAAGCCAGCATCTGAAATACTTTCTTTTGAAATTAAAACCTCTTGCAGCAGGCCTGTAGGTAATTTCTGGGCTCTGCTATTAAATCACCAGCTGGTGTGGCAGAGGGTAGAGCTGGGACCCCTGCCTCCCATGCCTCGGTGGGAAAAAACATGCATCCTACAGCAACCTTGTAGGACCACGTCAGTGGACACCTTTGCTTTGTTGGCCAACCTGAGTTTAACTCTCACACGATTTTTCCTTTCCCCAGCTATCACTTCCCTCCTCCTCCCTCCTTATTTTCCCCACTCCTTTGTTTCCAAAGATGCTCAGGTCTCACTCACGTTTCCAAACCTCTGCTTCTGTAGGAGAATGAAATGACTGTGTTTCATCCTCATTAGCGTTGAGTGTCACTTGATTTTAAACTTTTCTTTCATTGATAGTTTGAGATTTTTTTTTTCTTTTTAAAATTCATCTCTCCAAACAAAGATGTAGTGAAAGAGGCTGATTTTCTGGGCAGTTATCAGACAGCTTTCGTCCCTTTCCTGATACACAGGCCACCAAACTAATGGCTTCATGCTTTCAATTTCACACTCCAGAAATGACACAGAAATATAACTGGGACACATGTACTGCAGAAACAGTACCAGAAAGAACAGATTTGCCCATTACTATTAGTTCCTCCAAAATGAGTTGATTTTTTTTTCTTTCTTAAAGCTCTCGAGTTCAAGGAAGCAGTATGCTTCTATCATAGATGATATACCACATTTCTGAGAATCCTCAGTGGATCCATTCTCCCTTTCCCCAGCCCTGTTCTTTGTCCTCAAGACACCAAAATATAATGATGGGACTCCATCAAAACATGGTGGGAACTCCCGGGTTTTGGAGACATGATGAACTAAGCGTTCTGAAGGTGAATTCAAATAAGTGATTGTTATGTACATCACAGGCATGATCTGTATGTTACAGGTATCCAGACTTCACATATAATTGCCATCTCCTATACTATTGCATATCTATAATATCCACAGAGAACACAAAAGGTCATCTTTTTAATAAGCAGTGCAAAATCTGCATTTTGTTGCACAAACTAATGTTTTGCACAGTGGTCAGTTTATTTAATGTAAGAGAACTTTGTACAATGTCATACACAATGTATATTCCTAGCAGAGGAAGGTCTTTGGCATCTCAAAGGTCTTTGCTGTTTCCAGGACAACATTTTTTTTTTTTTTTTCCTTCTCCTGTTGTTGTCCGGCCCAATCTGTGTTAACAGATGTGCTGGACACTTACTTCTTGCAGTAACATACTTGCTATTCATCTGATATGGTCTTTCAGTAACTCCATTAATGTGGTAATCGGGAAAATGAAACTTAAATGAAGGAGTGCATGCAGCAATTTTTTCCCTTTCTTTCTTTTTCCCTTCCTTTCTTCGATACTGTCATTGCCTCCACCTCTCAGCTCCTTTCTGTGCACTTTCTGTATCTGTTCTGATTTTTTTTAAGGATATTTCTACTTCATTCTTCAATCTCTTTTGGCCACCTTTGATGCTCTTGAATGAACTTCGTTCACTGTTCTAATCACAGCCACTTTCCTCACCTGTATTCAAACTGGAAAGCTAAGTTTTCTTTTTCTGTGTGGAAAACCTTTCCTCATTCTTGATAACTATTTTGCCAAGGAAAGTGCTCGAAGGTTGAGAATGTAGGCTGGAAAACCCTCACAGCCTGGGTATGTTCTTTGGGGGGAGAAAAAATAGAATTGCCAGGGAGTAATATTAGTAATGCTCATTTTGATTGAGTGGGTCTGAAATTATTTCCACAGAGAGTCAGCTCCCTGTTGTAGAGATGGGGAAACTACATAGAACAAGATAGTGACTTTTTAAAAGTCAAGCCACAAATGAAGATAGAAAATAGATCTCCTCTCCTCTTTTCCTCTTTCCCTTTTGCATTTCCCCCCCCCTAGCTCAGGTTACCTGGTTTTCTTTTTGTACTGACTCACCTTAAACAACATTACAGCCCTTTATAGGAACATTCTGTTGGGCGATCTAGAGTAAAAATGTAGGATTTCTAAGCACCATATCAAATATTTCAGTTACATCTCAGATGAGAAAGCATAAAGGCTTTATTCATATTGTGTTCGCCTGTGCTGATAAATCACAGCTCCTCAATGGGGAGACTGTGAAAGTGAAATGGAACGAAAGACCTCATGGTACCACAGAGTGAAAAAGAAGTCATATGCCAAGGGAGTGACAGTCTTCCAATGGATTCTTTTCATTCAATACATGGAGGGAATTAAACTTGCCTCTAGCCACTATAACTTGGATCGAACTTTGGCCAAGAGTTAAAAACTAATGTAACTATACTTCTGCAGTTGCTGTATCCCTTATCCCAGACTATCAGAGTCTGGAGGACACATTCTTCTTAGCATATCCCCAGTTGAATTTGATTGTAATGAAAAAAAAGTCTTCTAGATCTAAAGGCATCTGTAATCCAGCAGAGAAAAGCATAAGAAAAAGGTGCATTTGGAAAATGAAGCCTCACAAATTTTGCTTGTGTTTTAGTCAGTGAGATCAACTTCAGGACAAATTGCTAAATTAATAAAGGAATTTTTTTTTACCTTTCTGAAATTCATGCTTCACTTAACCAACTCAGTGGAGAAGTTGATTTATCCCAGGTCATTGAATTTCTGGCCATTTCTCCAGTTTACCAAGTAAACACAAATCCTGATATTTTCTGTAGTTTCTGAAAACTCTCTCGAGGTAGCACCATTAACTGATTTTATACAGGTACTGCCCGGTCTGTCATCAAGTGGTTTTCAACTGTGGGGACATCTCTGCCATACTGCACACGGCAAATCCCCTCGCTTTGTCTTGAGGCTGATGATAGTGTTTGAGTATTTTGTACAATTAGTCCTGCACCTGCTTCCCAGTGATCATACCTACATCTCAAAAGCTCTCTTCGCTGATAAGGATGACTTATAGGAATGTACTACAAACCTTAGGATAGTTTCGTTATATCAGATTTTCATGTTCCCTCCATCCATCATACCAACTATCCTGGCATTGAGGGGAGTTAGGTTGGTTTGACATGATTTGCCCTTCACAAACTCATGTTTCATCTTATAGCTTCCTGGCTTGCTTACAAATGGTTTGGTAAATAATGGGTCCCAGTATGTTTCTAGACTTCAAAGTGAAACTGAGACTGGCTCATAATTGCTGGCTTGTTTTTATAAGTCCTGTGCTTGCCCTTCTGCAGTGCTCGCATGTTGTCTTGTCTTCTCAGATGAGAACTTGTGTTCTCAGATGCAACGTCACAAAGGAAGTCCTGGAGGGCTCATAACCACATAAATGTCCAGCTTCGAATCTTCCTCCAGCCAAAACTAGAGCTCACAGTGTACTGGCACACAGCTGTGATCTCCCTTCATCCTTGACCCAAAGGCTTGTTCCAGCGGCCAGCTGCATCTGTCTGTCTTTGGCCATGAGTTGGGATGGTCACCTCATTTCCAGGAGTTGTCTTACAAGGGAATCTAGTTTCTCCTATCTGTCTCTCCTCCTTTATGCCATGAGCTCTCTGGTTGCATAGTCCTGGACATCATCTACTCATGCATCCTCATCCATCTGTAAGAATCAGATGCAAGCACACCTGATGGGCACTGGAGTACCAAAATGAGCTGGACTTCTGCTCTCTGTCACAACAGTAAAATGAGGAGACTTTCAGAAAAAAAAAAAAGGAAAGTAGAAAGTTCAAAATAGATCAAAGAAAATGTATTATCTACAGTGTATTGTCACATGATATCAATGTGATGAGATGGATGTCGGACTTCTTATCCCAGCCTTATTCCTCCTGGAGACCAAGAGCTGTATTCCTCATGAAGACCAAGATCCTAGAAGGATTAATAAGAAAACTAAATGCCATCAAAAAAAAAGTAATAAAACAGTCTTTAAACAGGTTGTGTTTAAATACTGCAAACCTTACCAGCTAATGCCAGAAGTTAAGAGGCCTCAGTTGAAGTGAAAACAGAAACAGGCCAGCAAACACTCTTAGATGATTTAAAGGGAAAAGAAATGGGACTGTTTTAAGCCACCAGATCTCAGTTAACGTTTCCCCAGTGGAAAAATGGTAAGGAATGATAACTTCTTATAAAACACTTCACATTATTGTTTGAAACAAGATGGGCATACAGGTGGACAGGGAATAAATTTAGAAAGATTATAAAAATTGAAAGCATAAGAAAATTTCTACTTAATGAACAAGAAAGAAAGATTCCTGGACAATTCATAATTATTTGCATCCATCATCAAAACCTTTATTCCTATTAACATCCCAAATAGGAGACAGAAATATTTTCATGAGTGGTCTGTCGTGGCCTCTTTTTATTGCCCTGCTCAGCTCTGGGTTTACAGGTTGGAAACCATTTTTGCTTCCTTTTCTGAAATCACAGTTTCTCATACCTGTGCTGCTTCTTCAGTATGCAGACCCAAAAGGAAGCAGCATTACAGGTACTGTAAGAAATGTGAAGACGAAACACCAGAGGAGGAAACATCTGATTGTGATCTTGTCTTGTAGTACTTTACAGGCAGCTTTCCTAGAAGTAGATGGTACAGGTACTCAGAGCAGAGGTTATGGCTTTTGGGGCCTCCAGAAATTCTTACAAAAAATGTATGAATAAAGGATTTTGGGTAGGAGGGGGTGGATAAGCCAAATTATTTTAAGAATTGCCTTCAGCTGATCTGAAACAAAATCTTTCAGTGCTTTTTGTCAATGACATAAAAGGAAGTGAAAAGAAAAAGTGCATGGCTGTTCAACCCACAAATATGCAGTTTGAACATGAGGAAACTTTTCGGTATATTTCTACTAAATAACTGAATGCTAAACTTAATAACAATCACAATAAGTATCTGAGTACAGTTTGAAATGATAACCCCATCAGAAAATGAAAAAGAAGAACAACAAAATTAAAATACATTGAAATTATGATTTCCCAAATTGAACCTGAGCCCATGAGAAGTCCTGCGGGGCTGCCTGCTTTTGACGAATCTGAAGGCATTTTGTCCAGCCCTTGTTCTTTGTTCAAACTCTTTCACGCTCCAACTCTCGGTTTCCTTGCTGGTTTCCTCAGCTCGCTCACTCTGTCTCAGCTCTCACACTGTCCTTCTCTCCCATTCCAGGCACAGGGACATTTCTCGCAGAAAAAGCTGCATTGTTTGCAGGCAAATCAGGTGTCAGAGCTTTTACTAGATGCAACTTCCTCTTGAACACAAAACTGCACTTCCAGCAATACATCACTGCCATTGTACAGGTTGGTTTGCAAAGAATTTTCTGAGGTCAGCATCCTTCGTCGCGCAAGGCCAGACCTTCAGTTATTACCTAGCTTATTGTGAGGGAAATGCACAGCTGGCTGTGGGGGCTTTTAGGATAATGGGTCTCCGCTCCTGGGAACAGCTTTGGCCCAGTGGTGAATAGCAAGGAGATCTGTAGGGGTAGGAGCAGCTCTCCTGCAGAAAGAAAATGATGCATTCCCCCTTCTCAGCTGGCTGGATAGTGACTGGGGATATTTTTTTCAGCTGGTGCAAGGTGGAGTAGTTTCTTTGCTCTTTTGTTCTGTACCTGGAGGTAGTTTGACCTGTGACTAGGGATAATGCAAAGGTGCAGTGGATGTATTTACCTGTGGGGGCTGTTACACCAGGGCAGCTTGGACAAACCTGAGATCTTGGCAAAGACCAGCTGGTCACTAGCCCTGCTACCCTGGAGCAAGAGTACATGCCAAGAGGAAGGTCTAGGAGGCACTTCAGAGGTTGGGATCTTTCATGACCCAAGCATTTCCCTCTAGACAGCACAGCTTCCTCCCCAGCCTGTGCATTGCAGTGGATTGATACAGGTAATAAATTAGTGTTTGATCATCTGAGTTGGCTAGGTGTGAGAGGGACTTTGGTACGGTTCTGCGCTATGTTTTTGCAGAACGTTTCCATATGGTGTCATCAGGAACAGCAAAGCTAGTCCATGGATAAAGGCTCAGCATTAATCTGGCAGCTGTTGCATGTGGCTTTGAATTGCAGTGAAAATAGTTTCAGAGCTTCCCAACACTGAAATTAAAAGAAGCACATGCCAGAGGAGTTTAACTTCCACTGAAATTTTCCTCATGGGCTAGAAACTGAACCGATAGACAGCATGACATCCAACAAACAACATTTTCTCTGTGTGCCTGCTATTCAAGCAGGAAGGGTTGTAGCAGGAGCAGAGGATGTCAGACACTGCAGACTTGAGCTGAAGCAGAAGGGGTGTGTAAAACTGGTAGAATGGGCAGGAAAGAGGAAGAATGAGTTTGCCTTTTTCGCTCATGTGGGTGGGAGAAAGGTAGTGCTATTAAACACCGTTCAGCTCCAAAGCAATATAAAAAAAAGAAAAAAAAAAGTGCATGACGGGCTGTGAAACTTCCTGTGAATCTGACTCACCATTTGAGCTAACATCGTCTTTCAGTGACTGCAGTGGCAATATGTAGTCAGCTGGCAACGCATCACCAGAAAGTGCAGTGAGGGAGCTGTATCGTGAATGTTCATCTTACTATTAGGATATCTTATTTATCTGTGGTTGCAGAAACAATGCACTAAGTGTGCGGCAGTGAGAGCACCAGCCAGTCACAGTATCCTGTGTCCTCCCTGTATTCAATAGGAAGCCAAGGCCAGCTCTAACATGAAAATGTCAGGGGTTGCTTAGGATAGCAAGTTAGCGTGACTGGCAAAATGGCCATGGGCTTGCAAATGACTTTGCCTATGCAAAAGCAGGCTGGCAAAGGAAAGGCAAGAATGCATGAATGTTACAACCCCTGAGAAAGACAGCCAGCCCTGTGGGAACTGCAAGGCTAACCCCTGGGCTTTCCTTCCAGGAGTTTGTCCCAGGCATGCCCCTCTCCTAGCATGTGAGAGCCTTTCTTCTTGGGTTCCTGGGAAGAAGCCGTGTGTTGCCTCTGCAGCTAAAAATCAAGAAAAGTAACAGAGGCCTCCATTTCCACTCATTGAGATTGACCGTGGGCCTCCTTCCAAGGCTGCTTTGGTCAATGGGAAACGTTGTCTCCTTCAGGGAAGACCGTCTAGGGACATCTTCATAGGAGTGGACTTTAGCAAGCATCTTTAATGATGTGGAATAATGCATTTGCTAGCACTTGAAGAGGGTGATGATACCTTGGAGGTAGGTCATCAGACCATAATGGCCATGACAGCTCCCTCAAAGCCAGGGGAGCGGTGGCAGCTGACCATGTGCTCCTTGGGTTAGGGAGATTTTTCCATGGAGGTTTAGGGTGGAACCAAAAGGTGAGATGTGGATGTGACCTGGTGGTGAGAGCACGCTGCAGACCCTCTGCCATGGGTTGCATTTGTACTAGGTAAGAGCCCTGCATCAGCCTCGAGCAAGTCACGCTTTGAACAGGTGAATCATAGGATCATGGAAGAGTTTGTGTTGGAAGGGACCTTCAAAGCTCATCCAGTGCCCCCCCTGCCATGAGCAGGGACATCTGCACCAGCTCAGGTTGCTCAGAGCCCCGTCCAGCCTGGCCTGGGATGTCTGCAGGGATGGGGCATCCACCACCTCTCTGGGTAACCTGTTTTGGTATCTTATCACCCTCATTGTAAGAAATTTCTTCCTCATGTCTGACCTGAATATCTCCTCTTTTAGTTTAAAACCGTCACTCCTTATCTTATCATAACAGGCCCTGGTAAAAGTCTGTCCCCATTTTTCTTACAGGCCCCTTTTAAGTACGGAAAGGCCACAATAAGGTCTCCCCGGAGCTTCTCTTCTCCAGCTGAACACCCCAACTCTCCCAGCCTGTCCTCCCAGCAGAGCTGTTCCAGCCTCGGGTCATTGCTGGGGCTCCTCTGGCCCCTCTCCAGCAGGTCCATGTCTGTCCTGTGCTGAAGGCTTCAGAGCTGGATGCAGCACTCCAGGCGGGGTGAAGCCCCTCTTCTCTTCTGCAGTGAGCAATGGTGAATCCTCACCAGTCTCCAAGTAACAGGGTGTAAGGTGTAAGCTCTGCAGCTCCTGCCTGTGTCCATGTAGCACGGCTGCAGTCTGTCCCTGCCCCTGAACCCTTCCAGACATCAGAGGGTATCAGGCTGCTGACTGGAAAGGTAGGAGGAGATTCAAGCTGCACTGGTATGAAAAGTGTCAGGTTTTTTCTCCTTGCCTTGGTGGCTTGTTTTGGTTTTGAATACATTTTTTTTTCCTGGGACTTTTTAGGAAAACTCCAACCCCTCACATACAAATGAGGGATGATGGCCAAGGAGCAACATGCAAGGTTTAAATATACAAATTTGTGGTGTGGTAGGAAATGTCGTATCCATGTCCTTCATATGTAAACCCATCTTCTTTTAAAGACAGTGACAAAACAAATTATTTCTCCATGGCTAGACTTTGGCCCTTGCTGTTCAACCAAGAGCAGTGGGGAAATGCAATCATTCTGCTTTCCCTGTATGGACAATGTCTGTATCGTATGTGTCTCCTTCAGGGCTGCTCCACGCAGGGGTGCCACATTCAGGTCTCCGTGGGTTCGGGATGGACTACATGGGATACCGTCTGCATTATTCACCATACAGGCACCTGGCCGCTAGGAAGTGTGCTGAGACCACCACATGGATTTCATCTCCTCTAGCAATCATGTGGAAGAAGCGCAGCTCTTAATTTCTTTGCTTTAGGCTGAGTGCTCTGAATTGGGTTACTTTTGAAGTTGTACACCCCTTTCCTCCTCCCCTCCCTGTCCCACACACGCATCTTCTCCTTCCCTCCGAGGGAAGTGCCGCCGCATAACGCTGCGGGGAAGAAAACAGGGATGACTGACACCAGATTTATTTGAAAGGTGCTTTTAAGGCATCAGCCTAGGGACACTGTGGGAAGTCTGGCCCCAGGAGGAGAGAGGTGGCTCAGGAGTCAGAAGGGGAAGGTGGAGCAGGGCCAGCTAAAGCCAGGTGAAGCCAGCTCTTGTGTTCTCTGCTTTTAAAGCTCGAATCTTGCTGCCCTCAGCTAATCTGTCAACTGCTTGTCATACAGCTATTGATTTTGCATGCACATAATATCATGTCTCAGTGCAACCTGTTTATATGCATCCACATATAAAATAATAAGTAAAGAATAGATAGATAGGTAGATGAATTGGTATTTTGTGATTCCATACTGCACTGAACAGTGGAATAATACTACTCAAGTGAAAATAAACAACAAACAAGATGACAGAGTATCTGGAGGAAGGACTGTGTGTCTGTCTGTCTGTCTACCAAACAACCTACCTGACTTCCACCTTGTCATAAAGAGCCCCTTAAGCCCACAAGCCCCATCTTGCTGATTTTGGGGCAAGTATTTTAATATTAAACACATACAAAAATCTTTCCCCCGCCTCCCAACGTCAGAACCTCTGTGTTTAACACAAAGCCCACTGAAGTAAATGGGACTTGGACAGGCTTTGATCCTGGCCCTTTGTAAAGTTTCTGAATAAGGCACATTTGAAGAATAACAATAAAAGAATAGGTATATCTGTAATATATTTTTATGTCTCTGTGTGATGTCTTGACTACCCAGGTAGTACTTACAGATACCAGTTTCAGGTCTCATAGGCAAAGACCCGCTGTTATTGCAGCTGGACTTCTTTATTACTCTTTAGATGTATGTGTTCATTCAATAAATAGTCGTGTCTACACAATCTATCTATATATCTCTACATTATATATATAATATGTTATATCTACAGATATCTACATATGTATATATTACAAATATGTGTGTGTAGCATGTCTGCATGGTGTATGTGCAACAGCAAGCTGTGTGTATATTTGGAAAAATCCTCTGTGTTGTCTAATGCAGACAGGCAGTCAGACATTCAGCAAGGATTCCAGGCGGTGTGAAGGTAAGTTGAGTGAAAATGTTTATGCGAATGTTCAAAGCTGGGGAAGTTTGAATCTCGTACAATACAATTAAAATGTGTATTTTAGTGATAACTGAATCAGAAATAAACACAAAGAAAATATGAGAGAAGAAAGGAGGAAAAAATTACGCACTGCCGACATGCTCTGAATTAATTTGCTAGGTAGAAACCATGATGTCAATGTAGATACTGTATCTGCAGCAAGCTCCACAGTGAGAGAAATAACCTCTACCTAATTCTGTGTTGATATGAAGGACTTTGACACAGTTTGAAAACACGAGTGATACATTAGAGTTAAAAAATAGCATTTCTGCATTATAGGGTCCAAAGGAAATAATTTATGCTGCGGGCTTTTTTGTTCTAGTGACGATTATTTTATGAGAAATAGGTTTTGATTTCTAAACTTAGCTGTACTGCCCACAAACGGTACTTTCTGGGGATTAACGATTGATCTTTCCATTTCTCAGCTTTTCTTGGTTCTCTTCACATCTTCTGCTTCCCAATGTGTGTGTGTGTGTGTGTATAAGCTCTGTAGCCAAAATGCAGAATAGTCATCTGGCAGAAGCAGTAAGCCACTGGAATAAAGACATATTTCTGCCTCCAAATTTTACCGCGTCTTCAGTCTGGAGGCCGAGGATGGCAGAAAGATTAAAGTTTGACATTTGTTTCTGTTGTCCATTGAAGGGATAAGGGAATTCCCTTTCTTTGGTGTTTTGAACCTGTAGAATAGATGGCCGAAGGCTGAAGGCAGTATGCATGCAAAACGTTTGCTGGTTTGAAAAGGGGGGAGAGTCAGAGCAAAGATTTCAGAATTAGAAAGGCAGCTCAGAGGAGTACTCGATTGCATGCTGCAATCTGTCCTTCACGATGGAACTAAGAATCTTTTCAATTTAGGGTGGGAACATGCATGTGTTGTATTTCCCTCTGTCCCAAGCTCATTTCCCAGGTTTCTAGAAAGCCATCAATAAATCTATCAGATGAGCTAAACTGGTCATGCAATTGTTGGTGAACTGCTAGACAGTAGCTATTCCCAATCATCTAATAACTGATCATGCCTTTATATATTTATTTGCCCCATTCAGCCAATTCGTGCATCACATGCAGGGTAAATGTTCATCTAGTGGAAATCTAGTCTGATTTTCTTCAAAGGGCAGCTACTATATGTATATTACATTGCAGTGTGGAGAGTCCTTTGCTGGAGCTGGCTGGACGAAACAGAACAACCCTTGTAAAAATTGCCTTTTTGAATTATCCTTCTAGACCCAAATTAACTTCTTCAAATTCTTATTAGAGGTGCTTAAATTGGCAGCATGGTGCATGGTCACTCTAAGTTTCCTCTGTAGTCAACAGAGCTCAATAGTCACCTGTTGAGGGTGATTCACGTTATCTCATATTTGAATAGTTCCGTGGTTATCACTATCTCTAGAGCAACTACCTGCCTAAATCAGTTGATCCTGTTAGTGCCTCAGGTGGGAGAAACTGGTCCTGGGCTTGATTATATGGGATATCTCCATGGGTTTGTTAGCACAGAAAGAATACCTCTGCTATACCTCTGACTGCTGATTCATTGAGCCAGGAAGCACCTGAAACAAGTGAAAGCATTTGCCATTCATGACTTCCTCATTCCTTTTTTTTAACAAAATTCACATTGCCATGTACCTAGAAGTCACAGAAAATACCAACACAGAAAAGTACCACTTGACCCAGGTGTCAAATCAAATGTAATTGGCAAATAATCCAGTTGAGCAGGTAGTGATTACCAACAGGTTAAAGCTGTTAATATAAAATATTGGGCCAAATAATTTGAATAACAGACACATTCTCAGAAATCAAGTGTTATTATAGAAAAGTGAAGATTAATGACTGAATAATTGTGTATTGGTGTATTATCTGAATTGACTCAGATAATGAAAATTATCACTAGGACTTTAGGAGGCATATGCAGCCAACATGATCTCTGGGGACCAAATTTTGTAGCCAGTGACCACACAGTGGATTGAGCACCTACAATCACATCCAGACACTTTTGACTGCATGAGCTGAGTCACCGAATACGTGCCTGGGTCTGAGAAGGGTGTGCGTGGCCTTTGTTAACAAATCTAGAGTGAGACTTTAATCATACAGCACACGCCTCCAGGCAGACACTTTTTCAGCAAATAAGTACCTATAAAGTTGTATCAATACGTAAACATGATCAATAATACAATAGAATATTCTTTATAGGAGCATTCTCTTTGGAGATTTTCCTTCTTGTGCTAGAGACTTGAAAAACACAAAGAATTCTGAGCTTTTCCAACTTGTTACCACTTCTGTTTCACAACCCACTTCTCCTTGCTGACTTGCGAGAAAGTTATTGTTAAGTACTGATGACCTCTGCACCTTAAACTCTGTGCTAATCCTGGCATACTGCTTTGCATTTCAGTTTGCCGCATACCTTAACACAAGACCGGCATGTTTTGCGTTGCAGAAAGGAATTTCGGGCTCAGAACCTGTATTTCATGGAAACGTGTTCTGCCGTTGGGAGCACCAGTGGTTCAGGCATATCTAAATTTTTGACACTGCAGAAAAGAAATGATTGGAATGAGGCAACTTGAGTCTTTTCTCTGCTTTGTCGATGCTTTGAGAAAGAAATGGGAAAGCTAGTGGTTGGGAGAAAGCCATCATCCATTTCTCTCCTATTGCTTGTGATTAAATAGCAGGGTCAGTGTTGGATTTTTGGATAGCTGCCAGGCTTTTGTTAGTGCTCTTTATGGCTACGTCTATTTTGTATCTCAGGAAATAAGTCAGAGAGCAAACTGAAGTTGCCAGCCCTGTATTACCTTGCTTTGTGGAGTCAAGATGCCTTTATGCAATGCAGCACACCAAGCTGTGCAGGATGCCTACAGATCCCATCTGCTTGTGGTCTTGGGTCCCTCCTGGAAAAGACCTCAGATCATTTGATTTTCATGCCCTCAGTCGTGTGACTTTGCCACAGGAGAAACGGAACAATTTGTGCTTGTCATA
Organism: Caloenas nicobarica; assembly: GCF_036013445.1. Taxonomy (NCBI): domain Eukaryota; kingdom Metazoa; phylum Chordata; class Aves; order Columbiformes; family Columbidae; genus Caloenas; species Caloenas nicobarica. The sequence goes on from NC_088245.1 coordinate 5,431,344, forward strand.
TCTGTATTACAGACGTGTGTTTCTGATTAAACTTAGGCCACAAAGCAAGTCTGGGGTTAAAACAGGCTCAGACTCGAGGTACTCGTAGTGGAAAGGGTTTGGCTTCAGATTCAGACATTTATATTTATATACAAATGGACTTTGAAGTGTGACTCAGCTTGGTGCCCTCTTGTCTTCAGTGACTGCAGTCCTTGCATCTTTATTTCTTTACCTGTGACTATGGCACTGTGAGGTCCTTGTGTGGGGCCACAAAATATTGAATCACCCTGAGTCCCTATGTATCTTTGCTCTGTTTGGTTCAGAATAATAGGAATAGAAACTCGCAATAGAAAAAGGGAATCTGGACATTCTTACATGTCAGTCAAAGGACCAATTATCAAAGATTTACAGCATCATTAAGGTGGTTTGCCATGAACTTTGTAAAGGAAGGAAGGAAGGAAGGGAGGGAGAGAAGAATAAATAAATAAATAAATAAATAAAGAAAAGGAACAGAAAAAGAAAGAAAACAGAGCGGTGAGCAATTCTCTTCTGAAAAGTAGTTGTATTTCATTGAACCTTGTCTTCCTTTTGCCTCCCTGATCTTAGGTAAACATTTGAGTGAAGTCCAAACCAAACACACACACCAAAATAGCGTAGGGTGTAACTGATACAATCTCCAGTACTAATAGAAAAGGCTACTTTGAAGGGGGAAGGGAGAGACCTTTTCCTAGAACAGCTATTGCTTGGGTGAAGACTATCGTTCCTTTGACTGTACAATGCGAATTAAATACTTCCTATTGTAAGCATGACAAAATGTCCTGTTTTAGAAACATGGTAGTTCCTGAGATGGTAAAGGAGCTCTAAGGGCTTGGTGCTCTTTTACAGTGTTTTTCATGGAATTGTTCTAAAGTCCCTCATAAATGTTTCGACCTCACATATTAGAGTAAATAATCAGGCCATCTTTTCTATGCAGTAAAAGCTTAGCTTTTCTAATTTTCTGCCAATGGTGTGTGTGTGTTGTGGGGAGGAGGTGAGAATGAAAGGCAAGGTATCAGCAGAGAGGATAAATCCAAGCCACAGAAGTCGAGTAACTATGGCCCATCTGCAAGACAAAGGTCCATTGCATAACACTATGAGCACAGCTAAGTGCGAGGCTTAGGCCCTCACCTTCTTGGTTAGGCAACAGAAGCGAGAGACAGGGCCAGAGAAGCAGCTGGATGGAGAGAGCCTTAGTCATTTAAATGCCTGAAGTTAGCTGTGGAGAGGTCTAAGCCATTCATCATTTCATGCCGAACTCAACTGCTTTGAAGCAAGCATCACACCTAATATGTGATGAAGATATCTTCAAATGTCTAAAGTGTCTAGACTTACTGGCCTTTGATATCCTGCAAGCTGCAGGAATCCAGAGGTGATAGGCACACTACAGTGGTCAAAGCCTCTGTCGCATTTTCACTGGTGGAAGTCAGTCTACCACCACCCATGATTAGAGCTATACGCATTTAGACGAGGTGAGGAGCTGGCTCCTTGCCATTTTTGGCTGCTACAGAAGATATAAAAGGTCTTTATACGAGGAGGAGTTTATGGAAGGGAGTGGTGGCTTATTACAAAGATGGGGCTGAACCTGCCTTTGGGACAAGTCTGTGTAGCTGTTTAGGAGACAGCAAAACCCATGTCCAATGCATCTGGCACACGATTTCTGGGTGTTAAAAAGGATCTTTGACTTCTTTTCGCAGTTCTGCGCGCGGGTTGTCCCTCGTGCTATTGCCCTGTGCTGTGCACAGCTCTCGCCATTGCTTTGCAAGGAGTACAAAACGTTCCTCTCTGGAGGGCCTGTGATCTTCTGGGAGTGTTGCTGCTGGCTGCTAAAAGGCTGCTGCATTTGCCCCAGAGGAGAGGAGGGGTACGAATGCACACCAGATTTCCACATTGTGTGAACGGAGCCTTATAATTATCTTACACATTACAGTTGGGAGCCTTAGGCAAAGGGTAGGCTCCTGTGCTTTCTCCTGACCCATTGTGCGAAGTTTCATGTGACGAAGGGTGGGGAGGTGGCTGCCTCTAGATGTCTTTGTCGCATAATGACAGTCATTAGGTGACAAACGGGGGTGGGCCAGCCTGCCTGGGCATGGGTCGAGGTTGGATGGTGTGGCTCCAGGACGCGTTGGGGAAGGGGCTGAGACATCACTGGGTGTTGAGAGCTGGGGCTTTCTCAGCGTTCTTCAGAGGGTGGGCCATGCTCTGGGGTGGCTGTGCAGCATCCTGATGTCTCTTCTGAATGTGAAGCCCATGGACTGTGTGTGGTTAAAGATAACCCATTTGCCTGCCACCGCTTTCTGCAAGAAGAGCTGTTACCACCATCCCTTCCTTACTCATCTTCTAATGAATTTTCACCTGCATCTTGTCCCTTTGTCCCCAGACATGGGTCAGCTCAGCACCTTTTTGCACCTCCCAGCTTTGTCTCCACAATAAGGGATGAACAGGAGCTGGCGTACCCCACAGACCCACCTTCTCCGTGCTGGTTCAGGGTCTGTTTGGAAAAGCAAAGATGGGATAAAATGTGAATTTTTTGACCTTTGTATGAACAGATTGTATTTAGCTGTAGTCACTGTGGTATAATAGGAGAGAATTTGCTCTTGTGAGAAGGGATGGATGTTCTGTAATCCCCCTTAGCCTGGTCCAGAGCACCATGTGTAGTCTGGGTGCTGAGCTGCTGTTGCAGATGAACGGACTTGTTCAGGCTGTAGCTGCATGCAGCCAAAATTAATTCCAGGATTAATGCCCGAGCTGGCTGCAGCGAGGCTGTTCATCTCATAGAAATGCTACAATTGTTGAACTAATGGTACAGTCACCTCTCAGAAAAGGATGAAACCAAATTCATGAAAAGTTTCCACAAAGTAAAAAAAATCATGTTTTGTTGGGTCTTTGGTTCACAAAATTAAAAATGTTCCCTTTTTGTCCAGCTTTCTTGTTTGAACAAATACTTTAATTTTTCTGAGTCTATGTTTTTTCACCAAAGAGTCAGGTCCAACAGCAAAAGCACAAACCTGGTCTTTGAACGTGGTGAATCGAAATGTTTTGATCACCTTGAGAGGTTTTTCTAGCAATGCTTGAGGCTCACCAACTTACTCGAATGGATCTTGAGCCATGGGCAGGGTCGGCTTCCAGGAGCTGACAAAATCAAAGTTTTATGAAAGAATTCCCAGTCTGTGGCACACCCCACCACCCCACCCAGGGGAGAGAGATTATAGGATACATCCTATTACAGAAAGATCAAGCTTCAGTTTAATAACCTTTTGTTAATGGCTTTCTTATATTGGATTTTAATACATTTTTAATCTGTTTTTCATTCTTCATGCTTTATCACCTGAGTGATCTGTGTGAACAGGAACCAACCTGATGCTGGGACCAAAAGGCAGCAGGGGAGGTGTAAAAACAGGAGGAAAATTTCCCAGGAGGTTGTGGAGGAGGGATGTAAGCTGAAGACTGGTCTGGCAGAAAAACTCTAAACTGGGATTGAGGTAGCTGATGTGACATAGTCCTGTTGTGACCTTGAGTCTCTCCAGCCTGTGTTCCTGCAGCTTTTTGATTGCCTATTCAATTATATTCTCCTTTTAGTAAATATTTTTTTTTCTATTAACAGCACCAAGCACACTGAAGCCTTCTTCCCAGCTACATTCTCCAAGTAATGCCACACACACGTAAAAAACAAAAAACTTGAAAACTTAAACTAATGACACAGAGAACCTGTCAAAAACCCCTTCTGAGGGACTTATCCCATCCCCCTCCATGCTGAACTTATTTTTCCTCCAGTTCAAAAAGACCCTTATCAACGTTTCAATCTTTCCATGTAAATACACTGACAAGTGTCAGGCCCTGGCAAACCTATAATTAAGGCTGAACACAATTTGCTAATAAAAGCCAAGAAACTCTGTGTTGAGTTTACTTACATTGTCCCCACTGGGCTCTTTCCATCAGAATCTTTTATCTGCCTCTGTAAATGCCACTCTGACATTATTTTTACTGAATCAATCAAACATGGACACTACGTGCATTCTCCTCCTTGCCGAGAAGATGCTTCTGCTCCAGAAATAAGGATTGTTATTGTCATTGCAGCTCCTCTGACTCACAAAGCACAGTGAGCTTTTGGAAGGAGAGAAAGAATGAGAAAAATTGAGGGGGGGAGAGAAAGAGAGAGAACTGGAGAGAGAGAGAAAAAACGTGAGCCAGAGATTGTGGCAGGCTTTACAAATTGGCACAGTCTTATCAACAGCATTTCATGGTTTTCTGGAACTCTTTCAAAGGGAACTTGCTTTTGTGTGCACTGGCTTAAGCTTTACTAATATTTAAAGCTATATTTAAAAGTTTATGAAAATTACTTCTGAGTTCCTCTGCCTCTTAAAATCGCCGAGGCCAATGTTTACTTCTCGCTGTTATCCCACTCGCCCCCCTTCCCCCAAAGTTTCTGTGGTTTTCCCGTCCTCTTTATCCTTCCCTGGCAGGCTCTCTGCTTTTCCCTCTCCCTCTCTATTTGCTGCACTCCCTTCTTCCAGTCTCCCCCCCCATTTCTAGGGTGACTGGGAGAAGGGTTTTGTTTGGTGGGTCTGTTTGTAATGGGTGAGGTCCAGCTTTCAGCAGCGCCACTCTCCACTACATCAGTAAATATGTAAGTAAATACATCTCTTGTGCTCTTTCTCTTGGCGCTCTGCTTGGACAGAAGGTCAACTGTCTTTTCCCCTTGTTTCCCTTCCTACCCAGCTACATCTGTGTCAGCAGAACATGCTTTGACACCTCTAACAACCTACAGGGGCATCCTCATCCTAAAGCAGATGTTGAAATAGCTCAGGTGGTCCTTAGCACATCACTTTTAAAGAGATTCAAGGTTAGAAATCATTCCAGCTTTCTAACGATTAGTGAAGAACCAGTGCAAGCTCCAAGCTGTGTCCAGATTTGCCTACAGCCAATGTTATTTCTGTGCAGGTGGGTACCCAGATACATGTTCCAAGGCTGTCTGAAGGAGGAAAGTCGATGTTGAATATCTTAGTCTGGAGATGTGCCCTTGTTCTGAGCATGGGTGGAAGGAGGACACATGGAGATGAGAGTGGTCCAACTCAGGCCTCTGGCATCCCACTCCTGAATGTAGCTGTTTCAAAGGACAGTGGTGACACTTGGGGAAGGATTTGTCTGGCTCTGCTGTGATAATCGTGTCTGAGATGCTCACCCGTTTTAAAGCATCACTCTGACATAGATATGTGCAGAGGAATTGCATCTTAAAAACTCCCAGTTCTCTTCAGGGCTACTGATGGAGCTGGAGCTGGGTCTCTCAGTTCTGCATATATTCACATTTTAGAGGCCAAAATAAAGGTAAGATGAATCCTTCCTGGCGTAACTGACTTGGGTTCAAAGATGTTAGATCTCAGATAATACATTTTAAAAGGACTTACAGTATTTCCACATTAGAGTCCTAGCTGTATCATACAAAATCATGTTGGCTAATGTGGTTTCAAACACAAAGTGTGTGACAGTGGCCATATCAGGTCAAGTCAGAGGGCACTGCCTGCCCAGCCCCCTGTTTCTGACAGCACTCAAAGATAAATGGTTAAAGACAAGAATAAACTACCCATAGAAAAAAAGTGTCTGTGCCTCCAGCAATCACTAGTGTAGATATTTTCAGAAGACTATGTTTATACAGCCAGGCTCAATAGCCCCCAGTATAAATATCTGTTGAAAGTCCTCTTCTCCCCTTTAATTTTTTTTAATAAAAAGCTCATACCTTGGGTATATCCAGCGGCGATGTCCTACTTTCCTAGTTTAGGCCCATCTGATGAAGCCACAGATGATTCTTTACCTTCCCAATGTCCTGGAAAGTGCCTGCGCTGCACCTGGGGCTATTTGGTGGAGTTATGCTGGCTTTAGACAGGATGATATTCCACGACTTTGCTGCAACTTCAAGAGCTAGGCAAATGTGACCTATCTGAGGAAGTGAGCCCTTACTTTACCTTTTTCTATGGCATTAAAAAGAGCGGCTTTGGTGTAGGAGAATGTTGAGCAACACTCTCAACGCTTAGAAGTGCATAGGAATGAACAATAAGGAAAAGCTATAAATTACTTCTGTATCCCATAGCCTATCAGTTATAAGCAAATCCTTTCTATAAATGAACCCCAGATCCTTTAGATTCTCTTTGAAGAATTCTTGTCCTCTGGCAGCTGGAACTGCAGTGGTGGGAGTGACAGAGGTAGTGGCTGGGAGACACGGCTGTCTGCTAGAGATAGGATCAACGTTCCTGCAAGGGACAACTGCAAATTTGGTGTTAAAGTCAGATTATAAATCCCCTTAGATTTTACTGGTGTTTTTGGAAAGAGAAGGAAACTAGATTTAGAAAAAAAAAATATGATATATATACACATGTACATATAAATACTTATAAAGCCTGTATATCTATGGTAACACCATGTTATGCGGTAGGAGGGTAGGAGGTACATTATGCTTTAATGCATTAATCAGCACAGGGCTGATGAAGCGCATATGATCATCTCTATTTTACAGGGCAGGGGAAGGTTAAATGATAGGTCTGAGGCAAGAGACTACATCAGTGTCACAGATGGGATGAGAAAGGAAGAGGGTCCAGTTCAGGTGGGATTCTCAATGAAACAGGCAATATCAGAAAGAAACGATGCCCAGGCAAAGGGCAGTAGTGGCTTGTCACTTCAGTGTCCATCACTTTGCTAACAAGTGTTGCTAAGGGGAAGCTCCTCTGCCCCTTCTTCTCTTTTCTCATCTGATAAAATAGCATCCAAAACTCTCTTTTCATTTTCTAGCCCCTCCCTTGCCCCCTGACTCATTTGTGCCTCTTTTTCACACTTCCTGTGTGCTTGAAAATTATTTTCTTTTTATTTTCTAGAGGTCAGACATCTCAGTGTCAGGAAGTTCACACCCCAGGCTCAATTTCTCTGCAAGAGACACTGGCCCAGGCTGATCCCATCATCATAGCTCCCACTTCGTAGAAAACACTATTAAAAAGCAATGATCACGCACACCAAATAATTAGTGTCTTTAATTATTAGTACTGTGGCGTAACCTGCAGGGCCCAATTAAGATCCAAACCTTATCAGGCTAGGTTGGGGAAACATGTATTAATGCACAGTTTCAGCTTTGAAGATTTTGCATTTTTAATGGGTGGAATTAAGAACGGGAAAAAGAAACTTATTCTCCCTATTTTGCAGGTGGAGGACTGGAACCCAGAGGTACTAAGTGAGTTGCCCAAGGTCACGCGGGCTGTGTCAAAGACAGGAGCTGAACCTGTGTTCCTACATCCTGATCAAGGAGAACCAGGAGATGGAGCTTATAACTATGATGAGCCTTGAATACAACAGGGAAAGTAATAAACAGAAGAAAGAGTTTGGGAAGGAAAGAGGGAGGGAGAGGGATGCATGTGATTGTGTCTCTCACAGCCAGGCTGTTCAATGACTAATAACAACTGGTCTTAACTGAGATGCTCTGGGGGATGTCTTATTTCATCCCAAGCCACTTAAAGAGCCAGCTAGTCTTAGAAAACTCTGAGCCTGTAATCTAATGCTCAAATAACAACTTTTTCCATTAAGTCATGGCAAGGAGAACATGTATGTATTTGTTTGTATATTTATAAATATATACATATAAAGTGTTTTACTTGTTTAACCTACATCTTTATGTATATATAATAACACATGCACACACACACCCTGCCCTGTCTAAAATAATATGGCTAAGTTAGGAGTAGTGTCTTGGTTTTGTTAAAGTAGGGCTGCCATCGCAGCCTGAAAATACAGATGATTTAGAAGTTGTCATTAACATTTTAAGAAAAAAAATATTTCATTGAAATTCATGTTTTGAAAAGCTGTGCTCAAAGGAAAGCACTTAAGCAATGGCAGAATGTCTCATTATATCATTTGCAGAATAAAATACTGTTTTATTTTAATTTCACTTTTTTTTTCAAAGTGAAATGCTTTTTTAACTTAACTTTTTGGAAAGATTTTGGGTCAATACCAAATTTAAAATATTCCAAAATTAGCAAATTTTATAATTTAATTTGTGGGATGAAAAAAAGACAAAAGAATCTGTATTCCAGGTAGGAAAAAGGTCTGAGTGATTAAAAAAACATCCCATGAAAAGGAAAAATTGATTCCACTAGTTGGGAAATAAAGTTCCCTCTGCCTCCACGGTTCAGCTCCCTGGGACAAACGCATTCTGATAGAGTCCCAACAGATATAACACACTTTCTTCTGTGCAGACTGTGTTGTTTATTGCATGGGAGGGACCTGCTACAGCGATGAGCGTGGTCGTGCGATGGAGACCCTGTTACATCCTACTGGAGGAGGGATTTTGCAGCCCTCGTGGGTATCAGGGGCTCTTGCACTGCAAAATTGGATTCTGGCTTTGCTTCTGCCAAAGGTTTCCAGCCAAACCATTTTGTGTACAAGTGGCCAGTTATTGTGAGTTTCCCATCTTGGAGGGAACCTGGAGATGCTGAGACTTTTCCACTGAATAACTCAGTTTTGTTCTTAGAAAGGACACTCCTGACAGAGAGCAGACACCCCAAATTAGCGGCCATTTTTCAAGTCAACACTTCTGTACTTCAGACTCTTCGTGGGTGAAAATGAGGCTAAGAAAACCCTTTCAACACACAGAGGTGTTACAGAGAGGCATAAATATCTGCAGTGCCTTCAGGTGTTAAGGTGATGGGCTTCAAAGAAAAGCCCATGCAGAAAAGAATCATTCTGTCTCGGGGTAAAACTGTGATAACATGTGAAAAAAAAATTGTCTTGAAGGTCATGCATCACATGAGGAAGAACTTAAAATCCAGAAGAGCTTTGAACTATGGGAGCTCTGTCCAGTCTCTACACAGAGAGCCTTATGGGAAGAGAAATGAGTGTGTATTTGCATTTCTTTTGCAGACTGGATGTGTGCAGAACAGCAGCTTTAATCCTAGTACTGCCAAAGTGTTGAATGCTTGACTTGGAGATCTGAGTTAGAGTTGTTTGATGTAGGGTTTTTTTTTTGCATCTCTTTACACAGACACATTAGATAGGCAGCATATATTCACATTCTGAATATATGAAGTTGTGGTTGGACATTTTTCTAAACTACTGTGAAACTGACACTTCTCACATCCCATTCAGTCTTTTCAGGTCCATGAAATGAGCATCCTCATTTGTGCTTCAGCTGGTGCAGTTGCAGGTTTGACTTTGCTTCTCTCTTTCTGCTGTTGGCTTCTCTTTCCCGTTTTCATGTATTTCCATGTTCTGGTTTAAGTGACCTTTCCCACTCACCCTTAAAATTCCACCCAACCGAAAACTAGTCCTGCCTCCAGGCCTGTAACTATGGCCTCTATCCCTGGACAATGGGGTGAGGAAGGCAAAAAAAGGGACATTCCTGCAGGTCCTCCGTGTGTGGATAACAAACAGGGCACAACAGGCGGGCATGTAAATCAGAAATCACTCCATCAGCTTGTTAAGCATTTTTGGAGTGACACCACGTACATTAGGAGCTGGCAGTCACAATGGAGGGACCCTGTCCATTTGATATTCATGAGATGAAGGAGGTTTAAGAAGAGGAAAGGAAGGGGGAGGGAGGGATGTGGGCTTTCTAATGTAAACACCATTATCATTTGAAAATCAATTAGCTCTTTGCACTGAGGGAATGAGGAGACTTAAGGCCCTTTTCTGAACTGCTATTGTGAGCCTGGGTTATTTACTTTAATTAAGAGGAGACAGAGTGGATTATTGTCTCAAACTAAGGAGTTGGGAAGAGTCAGAAAATTACACTCTACCTCACTGCACAACAAAGCCAGCGTAAGAGACAGGCTCCAAACCCAGCAAACTCGGGAAGAAATGAGCCTTTAATCTGGATTGGTCCTACATAAGGAGCAATCAAAAGGATGCAAGGTTTTGGAGCCTTCTTGCTAAGCACCAGGCATGATATTGTGGTGGTTGTCACTGCCAGCACTTCTGTTGAAGCTTAATGTTGGGACAGAAAGGGGATTTTGCCCTTGGAATGGCTGGAGTTTGAGAGCAAAGATTTGCTTTGGCCTGAAATTTGACACATTGAAGTGTCAGGTGTGGGGCTGCATTTCCTCCTGCCCCCTCCAATACGATGATGGAGCAATCCATTACTTTAGAAAGAAATATATGTAATTGTCAATGTGAAGATGCCTCCTGGATGAAGACGCTTATATTTTTTTGGCTCTCATTCAATTCAAAGAGCTTGGATTAAAAAATTAGGAAAAAAAAAAAAGGAGAAGAAGGAGGAAAAAAAAAGAAAAGGAATTTGGCAAGTGACTAATCCACAATATTGTCTAATTTGGCATATGGAGAAACATCCCCTTGAGGTATCTAATACTGAGATGTTTCAGCTCTGCTTTGCATTGCCCACTCTTACTCTGCATACTCTAAATATGTATTAAGTCAGTCGAGCATGGCAGCTGCTGAAGGAGTTGCCACAGCTTACTGGGTAAATAATGATCGTTTTTTAAATCACCTACATGCGTATCTACCCCAAGGACCATGGCAGTGGCTTATGGGAATGCTGATTTGCATTTTTAAAATTTGCTCGGATGTATTTGCAATTGCTGTGCCTCCCGCTGATGGCTGTATGTTCTAGTTTTAAGTCTGGGGCCCGATTCTGCTCTCAGTTATGAATGGATGAATATAGAGTGGCATCACTAAAATCAGCAACATGAAGTCAGACAGAGGAACCCATCTGCTCAATGAATTTTATGAAGAATGCATTTTGGCACCAAGATTTTTTGGTGATTTGGCGACTTTAAAAATGAATCATTAAGAATGGAGGAGCACCTTTTTTGGGGGCTCTATGTGGGAGGGATAAGCCAAAGATGAGCTGCTGTCCAACCTTGATGTCGAAGTAGGGCAGAGCCAGATCACGGGTAAATGATCCCAACCAAGTTCTACTGCACCTCTGGAAAACAACGTCCCGATACCAGGCTTTGGGGCCTAGATGAGCCTTTTTTGGACTGTGGAGGGAAAAATATATCTTTCTGAATTCGTGACACACATCCAAGCTCATTGATTTTTATCCCTCCGTAAAAGTGGCATCATCATCTGTTTTATCATCATAGACACCTTGGCCTCTAGTGAACCCAGAAACACATGGCTCTGGAAGCAAATGGATGAGAAGGCTTTTCAGGGGGCCTTGGGGAACAAAGCATATTTTTATATATAGCTGGTCAGAGCTCTTCCAGGCCTTAAGGGCACCTTTCCTCCAGACTATGGACTCTGCCTCTTCTTTGTAGCTGGATTTCTTTGTTCTCATTTGGTCCTGCAATTAATCTGGATCCCTTTCCTGTGACAGCCATTCCCTCTTTTCTGCTTGTGTTTCTGATGGGCAAGTGTCCATCCACACACTACAGGTCGAAATATAGGTTGAAATGCCTGTCCTGGCTCTTGTGTCCAGCAAAGCAGATGTGCTCGAATGTGTCCCAGCTGAGTTTTCATCTGCCTCTTTCCCCTCTTTTATGTGTCTGTACCTTTTCCAAGCTGGGTCACTAGACCTGGCCTAGTGACCCGCACCTCACGTGTGCCACGTGACTCTGCCATCACCACTCCTTGCTCCCTTGGGGAAGGTCCACTTTGCCCTATAGAATCACAGAATCACAGGCTGGTTGGGGTTGGAAGGGACCTCTGGAGATCATCTAGTCCAATCCACCTGCCAAAGCAAGTTCACCCAGAGCAGATGGCACAGGAAAGTGTCTGGGTGGGTTTTGAGTGTCTCCAGAGGAGACTCCACAACCTCTCTGGGCAGCCTGTTCCAGTGCTCTGGCACCTCAAAGGAAAGAAGTTTCTCCTCATATTCAGATGGAATCTTCCATGCTTCACTCTATGCCTGTTGCCCCTCATCCTATTGTTGAGCACCACTGAAAGGAATCTGGTCCCATCCTCTTGACACTCACCCTTGATATATTTATAAGCATAAATACGGTCCCCTCTCAGCACTCTCTTCTCTAGGCTGAACAGAGCCAGCTCTATAGCATGAGGGACACAGACCTCTTGGTGAGGTCACATTAGCATGCTCATAGTGTGTGTGTTTTTGTGACCCAGCATCAACAGTGATCTCGGTTATTTCCCTTTTTGGGGATTTCAAGTTGTCTCCTCAGTCACTAGTGGAAAGAAAATAGGCTTTGTGAATGACACAGCTAAGCAAGGCTCGTCTCTTTCTACCCTCATTGACCTCATATGCTAAGACCTGATCACCAAGTGCCACATGGCAATGAATGTAGAGGTACAAACACACACAGGTGACAACCAGAGCCTAGGTGAGAAATGAAAAGTATAGAGAAGCGAGGCTCCTGACAGCTATGAATCAGGTTTAGAAACTCTTGGAGAGGAAGAGCTGGACCCAGTGAGGCAAAGACAGCAGCTACCTACCTTAAATGAAACATCATCACAAAAAGGCTGAACATCATGCTGTTGGTGTCATATTCTGGAGGACCTGGGGAGGTGTTATGTAAGACACATGCTCAGTTGTTGCTCTCTCCTCCTCTGGTGGAGTATAGCTTTTAATACTTAGCCACAATGGGCACAGATAATGCATTAATTCCAGCCTTAGCTCTCTACTTGTTGGATTAAAGTGAGTTCTTTATGTATATATTGTCTGGTTATTGTAATATTATTTTCTGATCTTTAATATACTTAATTGTATTAGAAATGGTACACTGGAAACTTTTTCATTATTATTAATATGAAAATAAATAAAAGGGGGATTTTTTTTTCCCCAGGAATAAATCAAATCCTCAACTGGAGTGCAGGGTCAACAGACCCACAGGGCTGAGCTGCTGGCTGCAGATAGCATATGTGTGTATGCTTAGATGACTACACACAAGTGTGCCACCTATATTTGCATTCCTACAGCTGTTCATTATTTGTATCTATGATACAGTGGAGAGAGCACAAATGTATGCAATTGAGACACAATAATGCAGGGATATGAAAGGACCAATCCATCAGTTCAAGTGTGTTTGGATTTAAGGAGAAGGGGACGTACTGATAAATTCACTGATTTATTCTCACTGACTCTCACTGAATTCTGAGGCAAGGCCTGAGTTGCTGAATCTGCTGGAGCTGACAGTGATTTATATCAGCTGCAAGATCTGGCCTGGAGCTTTTAAGTGTGTGTCAAGCACCTTCAGCACTTTATGAATCTTTTTGGATGGAGTTTTCCAAATCAAAATCTGAGGGAAAGCCAAATGCATTAAGAAGGCGAGCATAAGCTTGACTGTGTTTTGTGTTTAAGGATTCCTATCATGTTTATTGAGGTGCTGTTCAGTTTTGACCATCCAGCTATTCAGAGTCATAGAATCATGGAATCATTTTAGTTGGAAAAGAGTCATGTGCCACAGCTTTGAACAGCAACCATGGTCTCATTCCAGAAGAACCAAAAAGTCCCTAAACACTGGTTGGGTTGAACTGAGTCCAGTAAGGACATGACAGATGAGGTCGTTATTTACCATCTTTTACTCTAGTCAGGGTATAAAGATGCCTTGACAGCTTTTGGAGCTGCATGGAGCAACATCTTCCTGTGTGCTCCAGGGCTGCTACATGGCAGAGTGCTGGAGAACTCAGCTGAACAGCCAGAATGACTTGATCATAGTCTTTTTAGGTTATGCTGCCACCTCTTTATCACAAGCTTAAAAATATAGAGATGTGAAACATGGCATGCCCAGAAGTGCAGCCCAAAATGAGGGTAAAGGAGATGGGAGAAAACAAGCCAACAGCAAGGTGGAGGGTACACAGGGCTGGGATGGAGAGGCTGCATTCCTGGCTGTGCAGGGGACCTGGGGTAATTCCCTTCTCGTCTCTGTGTCTCTGTTTCCCATCTATCTTTTGTGAAGTTAATTATAATCTCACTGGAGCAGAGGGTAGAGGCTCTTCCAGGACCCTCAAGAGAAGTTGACCCTATTTGCTAGAATAAGTAGGTAAAAGTAATGAGAATGAGCCCTGGGGGAAGGTAGGGGCTGAGGAAGGAGGGGGAAGATGGGCTGGTTCCCAAATCACAGATTTAAAAGGTTTCCAGCTCAGGAAGGTGAACGAGGGCTCAGACAGGAGCTACTTGGCATGTGAAGGAACTGTTTCCCTCAGGGGTCCAGCTGCCTAATTTGCAGGAGGGCAGAACTGTTTTCTCTTGGGTGGAGTTGCCCCAGTCCCTTATTCTTATTGGAAAATAAAGCTAATTTTGGAGCTAAAGCCTAACTGTTCTGGCCAAGAGGACGGTTGCTGGCAGGAGGCATCATCAGCTTACAGCATATCTTGTCTAGGTGCAGCACCTGTATGATGGATGCTGAACACCCACAGATTTTGTTATTGTCATGATTCAGTAAAAATCAAGACTCCTTATATCATCCTCAGCTTTCTCCTAGATGACTTAATTATCAAGGCAACTTGTTAAATTTAAGCATTGGTGTAAAGTCAGTGAAGTTACAACAGCAAAGAACTTGACTCCTTCTTACAGGTCTGGTCAAAGGCAGATCTTATCAGTAAACAATTCGCTCTAGGTTTAATTCCACTCCACAAGCTCTGTAAGCAGGAGTTTTTTAAAAAGATTTTTTTTTTCATACCCAACTATTCAATTATCTTGGTTTCCCTGATGTCCTGTACCCCTTTATCCAACAGGGAACCAGGGTGTCTACCTGGAGAACAGACCTTGCTCCTTCACATGCTCATTTCCAAGCCACTGGCAGGGTGAGTGAACGGGTGTCCTCCAGGATGTCCCAGAAGCAGAAAGGTCTTGCCACCGTTTGTATCCCCAGTCTCTGCTGCTCAAAATCAGTGTTGTAACATTAGCTGTAAAGGTGCTTCCCTTCCCCATGCATTTCACAGAATCTATTTTCTTTTCTCATGCCCTTCAGAGTGGGACTGCACCCGAGAAGGGAGGATTACAGCTCCTGGGGCTCAGGTTCACCCTTGGCAAAAGGCAGCTGAAGAAAATGTTGTCAAACACAGACAGGGATGAACTTTTACACTGTTTGTCTTTAATGGAAAGTTGTGGCAAGGATGGGCTCATCTCAGTGCTCAGTGTGTGAGTGGAGACTTTGGTGTTACAGGAAAAACTGGGTGGTGATGCTGATAAGGATGTGGCAGGTTGCCTTTTCCTCAAGTCCTTTACTACTTTTTAGACACCTTCCAGAGCAAATTCTTCCCCCATTTCCAGCTCAGAAAACCTCATCCATGGACTAAGGGACTTGCATAAAAATGTTCACGTAGTTACTGCCTTGCTAGTGGAAAAGCCTCTTTATTTACTGTTATTGACCTCACAGGATGCTATTGCCTTGGTGGGATCAGTGCGATGAGCTCCTATAAGCATTCTCTAACTTGCAGATCTCAAGACAAGCCGAGCTAAAAAGCCTGTTGCAGAAAAAAGTTAAAAGTGACTGGGCTTGTTCCAGCTGAAGTGGGCTGGGGGCTGTTCACACTGGCATCTGAGCTCAAACTGGTGAGAGACAGGTGAATAACATCTTGCTCCATAGCTGTGTGAAGCTGCTTGGGGCAGGGAGTTGGCTGGAGGAAGGCATATGATTAAACACGGTGTGAAGGCTGAATAGAGATGTCGGATCCAACTGCTGGTCCCACAGAAGCTGTGAAGAAAGAGGGAATTCTCCGTAAGAGTTCCTGAGAGGTTTATTGTTCCCTGGTGGGAAGGCTGCAGGACATCTCAGTGAAAGGCTGGCCTCTCTGCAGAGATCTTGTGCCTCTGCAGTGACGGCTTTCCCAGAGCCAATGCCCATTTTCCCCCAGTAGCTTTATGTCAGAGCTCCTTGCCTCCAAGGATGTTGGCCTGGCAGGTTGCCTGGCAGCCAAGTGCTCTTGGTCTTCCCAGCATCATGGGACCACAGGATGACTCGGGTTGGAAGCGACCTCAGGAGGTCTCTATCCAACCTCTGGCTCCACACAGGGTCAGCTATGAGTTCAGACCAGCTTGCTTAGGGCTGCATTTGTGGTGTTCTATATTTGCCTGTATTATCTAGGGATTGCTGCTCTCCTGTACCGCCCTTTGATAAACGGGGCTCTCTGATTCCTTGGGTGGCCAGGTCCAAAGCTGGCTGACCACCAAACCCAGCAGCTTCCAGCCTTCCAGATTGCTGAGGATGCAGAAGTTGTGCTGCCAAATTAGGCTGTCCCCAAGTTTCATGTTATTTCTCCCCAAATAGGATTTATTTTGCTTTCTCCCTCCTCTTCCTTTCCTATAAACAAGCCTTTCTCTCTCTCTCTTACTTATTTTGTATATAGCTGAAATAAAAACATATCAAAATAGATGTTTTCTATAGATGTTGGGGTGAAATATCAAGGGTACATGTGGCTTGGTGACTGACATTTTTCTTTTCAAGAGGTGGGGAAGAGAGTTTTGTGGGCTAAGGGTCAGATATCACAAAACAACTACTGACTGAACCATTGATTTATCCTAAAACATGGGGAAAAGTCAATCAAACCGAGGAATTCCTTGCTGCGGGACTTTATGGATACAAAAATTTCCTTGTATTCAGAGTCTGGTAGGATAAATTCATGGAGGAAAACCCATGGAGGTCCTTAACAACAAATAAATCACTCACGGCTCAAGAAATTCACAAACGACATGTTGCTGTTTTTTGTGGGAAAATGACAGTGTTTCCTTTTCCTTATACATTACTCATCATAAGGGATTGTCATAGATGGGACATGGGGCAGGAGGAATATTGTTATGTTCACTTGTTGGGTTTTACCTCGATGGCATGATTTGCCATATGTCCTTGGATCTTGGTTTCACATTTGCCCATGCACCGTGTGATTGTCGCTGGCACACGGGCTTGAGCTTCTTTCCTATGGAAATCACCGTGTTGGGTGTGGCTGGTGCATCTCTGATGCGTTGCATATGCTGATATGCATGGCTGAAGGGGGCGTACATGAAGACCCAGCAACTCAGAATCAGCCCTGTGTCCATATTGCCTTTATTTCTGTGTGTAACTCTCAAATACTCTATATTTAACAGAGTAATGATCCTTTTTGTCGCCCTCATATAACTTGATATCATTCATATTCTATTGACCAGGCACTGACTTTGGGTCAGGAAATGCCCACATGTGATTGTAATGAAAATCTGAGCAGTTTATTCAGGATGGGTTCACACAGAAGCCTCTTTCATGCCATACCACACATTTCCTCCCAACCCCTTTTTTGACTGACTACTTGTGCATTTCCTCCTCCCTCTCCTTTTTCCCTTCAGGGAAACCTTTAAATAAAACCTTTCCCAGACCATCATTTGCCTCTACAGTGCTGTTGAAAACACTCAGTGGCATTGTTCAAACAGCAACTGGGTCACCCTTTGCCACTCACCAGATCTTTCGGTCTTATTCCACTCACACTGATCCATGGAGAGAGGAAACAAACAAAAAAAAGCAGCACATCCCTTACTGGGAAGCCTGGTGTGAGATCCACAAGATTAGGTCTGTTAGCAGTGCTATGTGTAACCTTGACATGCAATCAGCAAATTAAAATATTCATTATTGCCTGACTGTCAGCTGAAGACAATTTCAATTATTCTGACATTTCAATGGATGAAGAAGCCCTTTAGGCTGGCTCATGAGATTAGACTGAAATGCTCTGTAAATTAAGAAAGTTGCAGTCAGTATATTATCTGGCAGGCAGCTGAGGAATATACTAAAACAGGGAGGAGAAGGAAGAAAGAAAAAAAGAGACAAATTGCTATATTCAGGTTGTGGTTTTGATAAATCAATTTACAGTTTTAACATATGCTTTTGTGAAATAATTGTTTTGCATTTCTTAAATCAGCTTTAACAGTATCAGTGTGAAGTTTCCAACTCCTGTATCTTGAAAGGTCAGTTTATCTTTTGCCTTGCACTTTCTTTTAAAGTCTAGTTTTGTTTAGAAGAGGAAAAAAATAATTATTGCCAGAAGAACAAATCTTTCTGAAAGTTATTCAAATATTATAATATATGGCTGTTGATCACAAAATCCCATTAGAAGCAACATTTGTAATGTCCCCCAGGTTAATTTTTATAATATGATCTCAGCTTCCTTTTGCTAGATATGCACGGATGTGGTAATCGTGACCATATATGGCCTTTACTGCTCCTGTCTGACGTGTTAAGGAGAATAATTTATATCATCATATCTTGCATTTCTAGAGCTTTTATCTCCGAGTTTCCCAAACTGTTTCAACATCTTTAAAAACAGCAGTGCAGAACCTGTTTGCTTCCTCCAGTTATATGACTCCTCCTGATCAGAAATGCTGAGAGCTGCAAAATGGATAAATTTCAGGCACTTGTGGTGAAGAACAAGTAGAGTTTAGCAGTAGAATGTGCTTATTCTCATGGGGTGAGATTTCAAGTTATACCCTTTAGGAACTCTACGTAGAAAAGAGATTTGCTTCAGGCAGGGAGCTGATGAGTTGTGACCTAGCATAGTCAGTGAAAAACAGTGGTTGACTTGTAGCAACAAGAACTTCAGCAGAGGTGATGAGTGGGAAGGTCTCACTGAACATTGGGCCATCTTCTTCATCACTGCTGCCACCCCAGAGAGTTAAGCTGGGGAAATGCACTTACCATAGAGCTCCCTACAACCACTCTATGTAGCTATAAAAGTAATTACAGCTCAATGAGACAGATTATATACCTCTAAGTTGCCTTTGGTGATGTCCACTCTGCATTTGAAGGGTGAGTGCCCAGCTGTTGACACTCAACCTTGATAAAAAGGGGAGTTTTAGGATGACCTGTGTTAAAAACCACAGAGGGAGACCCTGGATGGAATCTGAATTTGTGACTGCATTTGAAGATATATTCTCCTGCAGTAAAGATGAGATCCACATGTGTTAAGTTACTCTTTCCACTTCTTGCTACTAGCGTTCACTCTCTGGTACACATGACCCAAGGAGGTGAGTGTTTTTCTCTGCAAATAGGCTGATAAATCCTGAATTTTTATTTTTAAAGGCACTTCTATGCTTGTTGTCTTTTATATGTAAGTGAAACAATGGACTGGAAGAAAGACCTCACCCTTTTTCTCTCAAACATCTTGCTTGAGCCCAGGCCTGGGCCTAACCCCTGCACAGGATTCATCTTATGTTTAGATATTTACAACATGGAGGGAAATGTCTTAGATTCCCACTATAGTCACTAAGGAGAAAGAGGCACTCCAGAAATCCAGGCTGTTCTGTCCTAAGGTGGACACCTCACTCTGAGCAGAGGAATCATGATGTAGAAGTTCCTGTTTCTCTCCAGTAGCTGTAAAGGGAACCTTGACTACTATCTCGTATCTAAACGTTTAAAGTTGGGTGAGATAAATACCATCCGTTTATTTCCCTGCAGATGGTAAGACGATGTAGCCATCAGTACCAAGTTTGTGTCTTGTCATGGACATGTAAAGCAGAAATTACCGTGTTGGTAGATCTTGGCTGGATCCGCTAGACATGATGACAACAGCAATAACCATTATTAGCAGCAGCAACAACAGCCATAGATCTGATGCAAGGATCCATCAAATACAAGCATTTCCACTACCCATCGTCCTTAAAAACTCTCACTCATCAATCTGATTTTAATCTTATCAACTGCAGTGCAGACTTCATTCACTTCTGTAAAGCTATTTTCAAATGACAGCAATGTATTATAAACATGACTTTGATCTTTAGATCATGTGTTACCAAGAAGATTGGCATCTGCAGGGCTTTACTTCCAGGTTGTGACCTGTTTCTGGATTAATAAAATGATGATCTTGGAAGTTAGACTTTGAACGCTGGAATACAAAGGTCCAAATTTCCAAGCAGAACTACTGGTTCTCAGAGTCTCTGTTTTTGAATGGCTTGAATTTAAGTGCCTTCATGAACTTGATTTCTGAGTGTTGAGTGCCCCCTTTCTGAAATCCAGGCTCTGATAAAAAGTCTTAAGTGGGCAACATACAAGCAGACACCCCAGATTTCTGGCTGGTTCAAAAATCTTGGTCAGGGATCACTTAAAACTGCTGAACATCCAATCAGCATCTTGCATATTGCACATTTTTCTTTTTTGTTCGTTTGTTTCCAAGGTAGATTTTGACACATATTTGAAAAAAAATCATTTCTGAAGTTGAGACACAGTATTTTTTATGGATGATTCTTTTGAAATATTCAACATTGCCTGCATTTTTTTCCCCCTGAGTTTGGCTAGCAAAGCTGTAAACAGATCCTTAAAAAAATAAAAACCTCACTAGCAATTTACCCCACAGTTATGCATCTTTCTGCTTTGGAGAACATTTAGCTAAAATTAGATGACAGCTCTATACCCTTAGAACCAGTGTTATGTTTTTCCTCCATTTCTGATCTACATAATTCAAAACAAGGAAGTGTTAGCAGGTAAAACTGCAGGGTAAAACCTTTGGCTGCTGGAAATATTTGCATTTATTAGGCTAACAACTGTAAAGCAGATATGCACATCTTTAGACTTCCTCATTCTTGCCTTATTAAAAAAGATCTTTGAAATTCAAAAGCCTACATGTAAATGTTGTGGAGGGTTTTTTTCCTCTCCCTGATGCAGATGATTGTACTTGGGTGGCTTAAAAAACCAGAACCTGGAACCAAGCAGCTCAATACATCACTGCAGGTTAAAATCCAGATCTGGTCTGGATCTAAACTTTGGCAATGGCTGAAATGAGGGTCCCCACCATCTCACAGAACCATAGAATGGTTTGGATTGGAAGAGACCTTAAAGATCATCTAGTTCCACCCTCCCTCCTGCAATGGGCAGGGACACCTTCCATTAGACCAGGTTGCTCAAAGCCCCATCCAGCCTGACCTTGAACACTTCCAGGGATGGGGCATCCACAGCTTCTCTGGGCAATCCGTTCCAGTGCCTCAGCACCCTCATGGTGAAGAAATTCTTCCTTATATCTAATCTAAATCTTGTAAAATGCCCCTCTCCAACTTTCTCGTAGGCCCCTTTAGCTACTTGACCGTCTCCATCTGACGCAGGAGGTGGCTACTGCTGGGGAATGGACCACCTCATCCACCTCTGTATGTGCTGGAAAGCAGATTTCCCCAAGTGCAGGCTGCCATGGTTGTTCCTGTGGTTCGATGGGAATGCCTTGCTTTGTGAGACAGGACATGTGAAGCACGCTTCAATCTGTACCTGGATCACACCTTGACACCATCTCCAGGAAGGATACCCATTAGAAACTTGTGTAAACCACCAGATCTGCAAAGGTGACTTATTCATGGCCTTTTTACCTCCTGAGGAGCTCAGACTCATGAGCATGTCAGTGGTGAAAAACAATTTACCCTCTGTTAGCTGCTGAAGCCAGGGAAAATGCCAGCTCAACCTTCTGCATTTTCATGCCTCCGTCTACATTTTTCCATGCTGCATACATCTGTATCATGCAAGATAATCCTTAAATCACAATTACAAATGCTTATAAGTAACGCTAACTAATAAAGTATCCCTTGTGGTCTTTTATAAGAAGGTATCAATCGATAACAGAGAATTAAACAAAAGAAAACACAAATGAATGCTTCCCCTTCTATTTACAGAAGAAAATGACTCACAAGGGACAGTTTCTTGTCTTTTCACAATATAAAGGTAATGCCCTTCACGGCAAACATTGAAGTCTGAGCCCAGAGTTTTATAGATGTTGTGTTGATATGTTTTCTCATGGGAAACGCTGGACTAGTCCAGACAAGCATCTGTGACTTTTAAGTGGACTGAGGCAAGGCAATTTTGAAAGGACACCCCAACTGAGTTTTAGTGCTCCATGGGATAACATCAAGTGACAACTTTCAAAAGACTTGTCAAAAATTATTCTTATTTTTGAAGATTCATTCCAGAATTTGACAATAGATGAGCTGCTAACTTTACTGATCCAACTTAGGGCTTTTTTCTCCCCTGCTTCTTTCTTTTACTTGGATTGTTTTCACTGAAGCAGTTAAATTGCGGGAGGTTACTTCAATATGGCTAATGCTTTAAACCAGTGTTTGAATTTTATATTAATTAAGGCCAGTCTACTGGCATTTTTTCTATCATGTGAAGAGTAGCGCCCACAGAAACTCACTCAAATTTAACATAAAAACAAGATAAAGCAATTGAAGTGGAAGAATATTTGATAAAGTAGCTCATTGGTTTATAGTGGAGTAAACTGAAATTGATGGGACGGATTATTCTTTTAATAGCAATCCTATTTTGTGTTCATTATCAGAGTGTCTGGGCTTTTTGTGGTTTTCTGATTTAAAAAAAAACAGTTTAGGGATAGTAACTCTGGGATTTATTACTGGGATTTATTATTATTTTGAGGCTTTTTTCTTTTTTTTTAAATTTTTCTGCTTCCTGTGGTTAAATATTAAGGCCCCGTTGAAAAGTCATATGGAGTAAATGTATTCTTAACCAACCAGTGGCTGTTTGACATCATTTAAACAGCATTAATCCCGACAGTCACGCAAGGTGAAAAAACAAACACACAGAGTTTTGCTTTGGTGACAGGGATTAAGCCTCTCCTCAGGGAGGTTTCTGCACTGAAGCAGGAGCTCACTGGGCGGGAGTCTCAGGAGCACGAGCATCAGCAAATGCTGTGTCTGGGGACTGGGAAAACACAGTGGAGAGAAGAAAGGGATGGGGTCACATCATAGGGTACCACCGGAGCAAAGAGCATCCGCAAAGTTGCCAAGTCCCATGCTCCTGGTTCACCCACCAGACTCTGCAGATGTCATGCAGCACTCACCTCTGCTCAAAGGGATGGGGTGAGGAAGGGGGTTATTCCCCCTCTCTCCACTCCCTGCAGGGTGCTTTCTACTCTTTTAGAAGTATATTTATCCCCCCTCCAACACCAGAGAAGCAGATGTGTTTTCTAGTCTTCTTGTGCTTGCAGTGGAGAGAAAGAGAGCAAAGCTCCAGTGCACAGAAGTATTTAGGTGGCATCTTGTTAAATGCAAATGTTAAAAGACTTGCTCAAGGACACAGAGAAAATCAGTGGCAGAATGAGCAAGCCAACTGCAGAAAGGTGATCACTGAAGAGTACTCTGCAAGCCACGGGTATGTGCATCCTACCAGCATGCCATGTATGCTCACAATACATCTGTCCAAGGCTTCCTTGCAACCTGTTCACCTGGCTCAAAAAAAAGCTGGAGTAGAGGGGGAAAATCATGTTCAGTCTCCTGTAAATATTTAACTGTTTAAAAAAGGGAGGGATGTTTTTATCAGTCTCCATATGCACTGGCACATACGCACATTTTCACTCTCAGATACACAGTGATGCCTGCGTAGGCTCTCGGGATGATTTCTAAAAGAAAACACGTGCAGTGATCCGGGATAGTGTCTTGCAGCTGATCACACTGGCAAGGTAAAAATAGGCCTGGAGAAATAAAAAAGAAATTGAAGAAATAAGCTACCTGATTAATGAGCACTAGCCTATGAAAGGGTTTTGTTGTTTGGAGAGTTTGTTTAAAGAGCTATTGCACTTTCCAGGAAAGGACATGATAAAAGCAGAAACTCAAAGCAAAGTTATACAGCTCGACCAGACAGAGCAGCCAATGAAATCAGCTCCTTTTTTCTCAGCGTTCGTTCTGCTGCCAAGTGTCCTCACCATGGAGTTGGGAGACTCCAGGGCCATCTGTTCAGCCTTTCAGAGACCTGCTTTTCAATAGTGGGGCTCTGTTTTGTGACATTTCTTCCCAGAGTTACCTTTTTTCGCAGGGACATCTGCTTGAAGGTCAGCTCGAACAAAAGTATCGCCTCTCAAAAGAGAGACTAAACCATGCCAGGAGTCAGTGAGGAGAGAGAGGGACAAGGAAGACACATTTTTAACTCATTTGGTTTGTACTCTACCAGTCCCAACTCCTCTTTCCTCGGGGCATGTTTCGTAGCTGTGACATGCAGAGGAACTTGAATGCACCTCTTACTTTCTGTACTGCTCACCCCAGGGGTTCAGAAATCACAAGCCAAGCTCTTCAAAATTACAAGATTGGGTTAAAAGCCATGAAACTGCTGTAAAAATTACATTTTCAAGGATCTTTCTCTTTGCCTTCTGTCTTCAGAGACTTACATTTGCGTCCTGCTCGTTTCAGGATTTGTCTGCAGCAAAAGAAGGTTAAAATGTGTCATTTTTTAGACAAGTGTGAGACAGTCCTGTGGAAAGGAGAGCTGAAACTTTACGGAAAATGCTGTTACTGCAAGGTGCATTGCTGTGGCTGGTAAGCCAGTTGTTGTTCAGCATGAGGGACGAGATGACTTCAGGGCCCCATATTCGGAGGTGCTGAGGATACCCTGCAAATGCCAAAAGAGGATGTTCAGCTCTTCTTCATTGTTTATTCTAAATGTTCCTCAGTGGGGAAAAGACTTTGATCCAGAAGGTCAAATGTTACAGTGGCTTTCAGGAGACCTAAGCTCCGCTTAGCAGTTCCCATGCTCTGCCAGCCAAGGTACAGTTGATCTTATATCAGAGCTACCTGGAAGGCTGGTGTGTCACCTCGGCTGGTCATCACACCTGCGGAGAGACATGTACTTCCATGGGGTTTTTACAGCCTTGTTAGACACCAACACTGGCTGATGATGTGTTGCCCTCTGCAAGTGTTTGTTCCCTTCCAGAAATCACAGAGGAAACCTCAAAAACTACTTAAGTTTAGACTCTGTCCTTCAGGTGGCTACAATTAATGGAGATGGATTGTGTTCTCTAGTGCCTCTAGTCTGATCTCCTGCAGTCGATGTGGGTGTAATGCTCTTTCTGGTCAGAAATAACTGTCTGATCCTTATGGCTCTGTGTCTGTATTGACCTTTTCCTTGAAAAAACGTGGGTGCTACTGCCAGAGATGCCCCGGGGGTGGGCGAAACCCGTTGCTTTTGGTAGGGTCGTTGGTAACTGCTGGATGTGAAGATTGCAGGAACACAACAGCAATGGGCACCTGTTCAGGTCTTGAAAAGAATCAGAAGAATTTTTTCTTATTAATGTGGCTGAAAAAATAATATACAGATATATCATGCTAACTACAGGGCTGTGTGTATACGGCTGCCTGTATGAACACAGGCAAGCACACAAAAGAACCTCAAAACACATATCTGTAGTTAAAATTAAAATTTATGCTATTATACTACCCTACACTATATGCACACACGCACAAACAGAATAGTTCAGCCATACTAGCATGTCTTTGGTTTAGGACAAAGAGAAGATGATAATATTGAGACCTTGCCGTACCAGGGGAATTATAATTCCCTTCTGCAGTCATGGCTGGGAAAAGATTACCGTGCTGGTAGCAAGTTTCCAGCCCTCAATTCCCCGCCAAGGCGTAGGGGGATCTGGAAGCTGGGGAGGGATTATTGCTACCCAGCTGAGGGAAAGGGATATGTGGAGGCGGGCTTTCAGAGCAGCCTTGAAGTATTTAATCCAGCTCAACCAGCTGGAGAGCAGTAGTGGTTATCACTGGTGGGGTTTACCTATGGGGACCCACAGCACGGATTGAACCTTAGTGAGGAGGGATGCTGGGGAGGTGTTTCGGGAAGAGAGGGAAGCACTGGGGCTCATGGCTGAGGCAGGAATAAGAAGCCCCATGGCAGAGGGCAGCCAGGGAAATCTGTTCAAGTTGACGACTTGATCTGAAGTGCTGCTTCAGTGGTTGCAGTGTTTGTCTACCTGATAAATTGGGCATCACTCTGGGCCCACTGCTGAGGCCAGACCCATCCACGCTATCTCAAAAAGCTCAGACATATCTGTCTTGAAGTCCAGAGGTCTTTGCAGAGGGGAAGGATGAGGTGGTGAGGAATTGCTCATGCGTACAACCACTGGAGACACAGACCAGGCTGTGTCATGGTCCATCAGCTCTCACTTTTCAGCTTTTCCCAAGAACAGTATTGAACCACACCTAGGCTAAGTGTTAAGGCTACAGACCAAAAGGCAAATACCACAGAGTATTTAGGGCCTTGCAGTTTTCCTCATCTCATAATCGCAGTTTAGCTTCACTCACAAAGAATCACAGAATCGCAGAAGAGTTTGGGTTGGAAGAGACTTTCAAAGCTCATCCAGTCCAACCCCTGCCATGAGCAGGGACATCTTCACCCAGATCAGGTTGCTCACAGCCCCGTCCAGCCTGGCCTGGGATGTCTCCAGGGATGGGGCATCCACCACCTCTCTGGCCAACCTGGGTCAGTGTTTCCCCACTCTCATTGCAAAAGAATTCTTCATGTCTAGCCTGACTCTTGAAGTTGCTAGAAGTTTCATAAAAGACTGGAAGGTTTGACTCATCCTCTTCTTCTTCCCAGGAGGCAAGGCAGGGGATTTCATGGGTGGATGTCAAGAGGATGGGACCAGACTCCTTTCAGTGGTGCCCAACGACAGAATGAGGGGCAATGGGCACAGACTGAAGCACAGGATGTTCCATCTGAATATAAGAAGAAACTTCTTTCCTTTGAGGTGCCAGAGCCTGGACCAGGCTGCCCAGAGAGGTTGTGGAGTCTCCTTCTCTGGAGACATTCAAACCCACCTGGACACATTCCTGGGTGATCTGCTCTGGTGACCCTGCTTTAGCAGGTGGGTTGGACTGGGTGATCTCCAGAGGTCCCTTCCAACCCCAACGATTCTGTGATTCTTTGATTCTGTGATTTCAGCTGACCACTGCTAAAGACAGAATTGCTTCCCTCTAAGCTGGTGTGCCAAAGGACGGACCATAACCAAAGAAGAGGTTACCTGCAGCATCTGGGACATGGTGTTATTTCCCATCTATGCCCTGGAAACCAGTGCCAACTGAGCTGGTGGCTTGGCATCATGTGGCTGTGCTCTCTCAAGGTGCAATTTTCTTCACAGCCTGAAGCAGAGAGGAGCAAGACTGGGTGTTATCTGGATGAGAGGCCACTGAGGAAGCAGGGCCAGTGTGTTCCAAGAAAATGGGCTGGTTGCTGACTCTATCAGTGACCTTTTGTCCTGTAAGACACTATCTATCTGAAGAGAGATTAAACTAAATAGCTGTGGTCTTCACTTTCTGTGCAGTTGCTCTACAGATAGCTCAGATAACCAGCCTCATTGCCAGGTCAAAATAGTCCTTAATCCTGAAGCTCTGCTGTAGAATAGATGTACCCACACTCTGGTTTTCTTGCTATGACAATATAGAAATAGCAGGTAAAAATTTTCCATATTAGTACAGTTTATTTCACTGTTGACCCAATGCCCTGGAAAAAGAAGCTTCCTACTGAAAACCTCAAAGATTTTATTGGGCGAGCTTCTGTTTTCCAAACCGGCCTCTTTGCAAACATGCTCGTGCTCAGTACTCAGGTGTACATGACATCTGCCAATGAAATCCTGTTGTTTGTATGCACAAGTAACAGTGGGCTTGTGTTAAGGAGATTTTTTTTTTTCATTCATTTAACAGAGACCTGGCTTTTCTTCAAATGCTGAGTGAGCCCTTGCTAAATCCCTCGTGACTCTTCCCTGAGAGATGGGGCCATTTTATTCTCCTGAGACCTGTTTGGAACCACTGCTGCACAGTGTGGTGGTACCCACTGTATTTAAAGAAATTAATATTAATTGCTTTTCCAAGCCTGGCGATGGTAGAGAAGAAAGTGAGAAGCTGGAGAGATAGAAGGAAAAGAGCGGATAATAGAGGAAGGGTAATTGTAGGAATCATCCTCACTGATAAGAAGGCTTGAGTTTTGCTTGGGGTCATGATGCTTGGACACTGGAAATCTGTGGCCTCTCCACCATTAAACTGCAATGTCACATCTTGGCAGCGCTGAACTCTGCAAGCTGCAATGGTGTGACATGGATGAGTCCATGTAGCAAAGCAAAAATGCAAAAGTCTCATTCTAGTGAGCACTGTCTTGGGAGGGGCCACACAGGGCCTGAGGCCTCCTCAGACAAATATTTTTTTGTTGTCTTTAAGCACTCATTCCCTTTTGCAGACATGAGCTGTGCATGACACTTTTGTCACTTCCAGATCAGAAATGCCCTCCTTCCTACACTATGTATAGCAAAAGGAGAGGGCAGCTTTCTTCCAGACTACACCCTGGTTGCCTTAAGTGGCTGGGAGAAACCTCCATGGTCTCAGTAAAAGGATTGTGGTGTATCATGATTTCCTCAGTACTAGAGAAAAGGGAATGTAAAAGGAAGGGGGAAAAGAATTCATTGTTTCATGGTGGAGTGGTGTCCTTAGAAAAGGCATTAGCTCAGGAGTGGCTGTGGGTTTTTAAAGGACAGATTAAGAATTTACCATTCTTTATATCTAACAGACAAGCACTCCTTGAGGGCTGGAGACTGGCATTTTTCACACATATGTCTCATCAAACCGGTCCCACCTCAGTCCCCAGTAGGGTTACCACACATATTCTTGTTCCTACTGCCTCTTTCTGTTCTTCAGTGTGATGCTCACTGAGGAGGCCTTTTAGAAACCCCATACATTGTGTTAGCACCCTGAAACAGCATTTCAAAACCAAGCAAGAAAATCACATGAGAATTATTTTGTTTTACTATCTGACTTACAAAAGGAACATCCAGATCTGAGCAGTGTTACCCTTTGACCAGCCAAGTCTCATTGAAGAGCTTAGGACTGTTTGAGCCTAGGGACTGGTCTGTTTTGTAAGAGTAACTCTTGTAAAAGAAAGAAAGATCTTGGTTAGCCTGTGATATCACAGGGTGATTAGTCAACAGAGAAAAGTCTCTGCTTCTCAGTATCCCCTGGGTCTTAGATCTGGAGCTGGATGTACACTTCTGGCTGGATATCCCCTTCTCATAGACGAGACCCTGAAGGGTAAATTATCTTTCCTGGCAAAAAAGATGGGGAGAAGAGCAAGAAGAGAATCTAAATTCCCTCTGGAATTACATGACTGCCAAAACAATCCTTTGGAGATGAATGAGCTCAAGGCCAAGCTAGAGTCATCTTCTTTCAGGAAGTCTAACCCGAGCCAGTAGGCAGTGGTGGACTGGGTGAGGGAGCTGCAACTATTTCCATGGTGGTCTCCAAGCTGCAGGCCTGAAAGGAAATGGTTTGTTATGTCCTCTCATTTTAGCTTGCTTTTGCATCAGTGTTAGCAACCACATCAGAATTAGCTGAGTTTTCAAATGCCGTATCAAGGAGTATTGTGCCTGATGTTTAATTTCTGTAGAAATCTGCTGGGCTGCATTTGCTCCCACCGAGGGGGGAATTCAGATCTCTCACTCACCCAGTGCTTCAGCTTTGTGGGCCCAACTTGGCTTTGAAACTTTAGAACCACTTCTTTGGCTCTTGAATTTCACAGAGCACTTCTGATTTACACTAATGGGGAGAATCTGGCATCTCACTCCTGCTGGAGTGAATGGCATTAGCTCAAGTCTGAATTTGGCCTTTTGACTTTCAAAAATTGGCTGCAAAATGAGGGATCCTTGTCAGCTTTAAGATTGATGCTGTATGACTCTAAGCACGTTTGTCATCTGTTTGCAAAGTGAAAAAGCCTACAGTTGTTGACAGTAAATGAAGTAATATTTACATAATACAGTCATACCTGTTTCCTGGTAAAGAGATCAATGCATATTTCTTTTTGCAATAACACATCCATGCTGTATATCTTCACAGAGACAATAATATTTGAAGTGAAACATTCATCCAACTATATAATTACTTCTATTGTGTTCCATTTGCTTTTTGTTCCTTAATAGTTTATTACTGGTGGCCAATAGTCAAAAACAATCCAGAGGGATGCAAAACAGCCCCTTGCTCCAAGTACTTTCAAAGATATCTTGGTTATTAAAATAATTGTCATTAAGATTGGTGCTCACAGATGGCTCCCAAAACCTGAGGCCTCAATTTGTTGTTTTGGGTGGATGCATTTCGATACAAGGCATTGCCTTCCCACTGGATCTTACAGCTGGAAAAAGGCACAGCAGGGACGCAGCCACCACGTAGCAGATCAACAGCGAAACTGCCATGAGGTGTCCTACACTTTCCTCCTGGTTGCTCGCTTCTGCATTCACTTTTACAGCCAAATTAGCAACAGCAAATTGGGTGGTGGGGAGAGGGGATGGGGTGGTCTCTGGCATACTCTATGTACTAGAAAACCTGTGTTGCAGCAGTTTGATGGACCGCGCTTGGTGTCTTACTTGTAATCAGCTCTGGCACAACACAGGTATTGCTGATCATGCACTGGGGCACCAAGGATACAGCATGGGTCAGAGGAGTCCTTCTCTGTTGTTGCCTCTTTATTTCCACAGACTGTCTTTTCCCTAAACTTTAAGATGCAGGAGAGCAGGTGAGATGAGACCCATCCCTTCTGCTTCTCTCAGCTGTCTTCTTCTTCGGCAAACAAAAAAAATGTTGTACCTTTCTTTTCTATAGCACCTTCCAGACCATATGTTTCATAAATCACTTCATACAAATCAATAATAATAAATGAATATTGAGGTGCCTCCACTATTAAGACACTTGTGTGGCCTATCTTGTGCAAATACTGAAGATAGCAATCACAATTTAATAATTATTTCCCCCTCTTTCCACCTCCATAGCCCTCTACAAACACAGAGCATCTAAAGAAAACCCTACAGCTATTTTTTCCCCCACATAACAATATCTACATAACAAACTCTTCAGTCAGGCAAGTTTCCCTCTCATCCCTCCAGCTGCCCTTAAATTTTCACCCTGATGCAGAACACTCTGAGTCAACTGGATACTCACCTCCACCTACTCAAGAGCGGCTGCATTTCATGCTGCCTCGGTTACTCTGGGTGTCATGCAAATGGGGAGAAACAGACTTACATCCTTGGCATGGAACAGCGGTACTGCTCTTTGCATCTGTGTTCTTAAAAGTGAGAGTTAATTGCCCTGGTGCAAAACCAGTTTTACGTCGCTCATGTGTACCCTGTCTGGACTGGTCACTGGCTAGGAGAAAAGGAAGCAATGGAAGGTTTCCTGGTCGGAACAGGAGTAGCAAATGAAGGTTTCCTGGTAGGCAATGCTAAAGGAAAAACTGGTTTCCAGTTCCACCTAGTAGAACTAGTTCAAATGCCTTGGGCTGGCAATAAAGACACAGCAGCTGCTGCATTAGCAGGATCTAACCATCCTGAGCTGAATAGTGGCCAAGCTAGCCCAGCAACCTAGATCTCTGAGATTGGTCCCGCAGACACTACAGATATCCTGTCAGCCAACTCAAAGGCGTTGAAGTAAAACCTCTCAGGATAGATCATCTACCAGCTGTTACCTGACAAAACCTCCCTGCCAGGGGAGGCTTAGGTTGGATATTAGGAGAAAATTCTTCATGGAAAGGGTTTTCAGGCATTGGAACAGGCTGCCCAGGGAAGTGGTGGAGTTACCATGCCTGGAGGGGTTTAAAAGGTGTTTAGACAAGGTTCATAGGGACATAGTTTAGTGCTGGAGTTAAGTTATGGCTGGACTCGATGATCCTGAGGGTCTCTTCCAACTGAAAGGATTCTATGATTCTATTAAACGACTCTGCTTAGCTCACCTTATGAAGAAGAAGTGATATGATGAGGGAGGGAATGGCTTTAGGTTGTGCAGGTGCTATGTAGCCCAGGTTTAAAAGCTGAGCTGGTCTCATCTGGTCTCACCTTTCAGAGTTTCAAGTCTGTCTTGGCTTTGTCAGAGGAGAAGCTGTCATGAATATGGGACCTGCAAACCATGCAAGGCTGCAGGTTTGCAGAGACAGAGAGTTAACTAGGCCTTTTCTCAAGTCTTGAGCCATAGATACTGGAGGTGATGACCTCAGATGTCCTAATATGGCCAGCTCATCTTACATGGGGCTGTAAAAATAGGAGATCTTCTGAGTGATGAGGATACTTAGCAGCAGTTCTGTGTTGTGGGTTTTTTTGGTGGTGGTGTTTTTTTTTTTTTTTCCTTCTTTTTTTTCTAACCTATATACGTACTCTCTCCCACCTCCCCTCCTGCATCGTTCCCTATGTTTGGCTCCTGGAGATAAAACACACCATATCTAGTCCAAGTCTACCTGGACTCTTGTGCAGCTGAAGGAGTCAGCTAGGACTTGCCTTCTTGCCTCCTGCTTTGCTGTGGAGTAAATCTCAGAAGCTCTCTCCATCATACTTGTTCCTCTGCCAGGACATTGAGAAGGTGGAAAGCTGGACCACCTCTCCCAGTCACATGAGGTGTAATACACCTGGTGTGCTCAGAAACCACTGCTTGGCTCTTCAGTGGGTTTCAAGAAGGGCTTAATGAATCAATTCGACGCTGCCTCAGCTCCCAGGTGTTTGCAAGCTGAACAGGGAAGAGAGCAGTTCTTCTTTCTTTTTTATTTCATTATGAAAAATGGTGCCATAGAGAAGTGAAGGAACCTTCCTGAGGTTCCATCCCTGCCCACATCTTTATGTTACAGCCAGGAATTAAGCTTCTGAATATCTTGCATTTATATTGATGTATGAAGTATTATATCTTTGGGTCTGATATACTTGGTGTGTTTCTACAGCACCTAGCAAAATAGGCCTCATATGCTGAATAAACAGGGATAATACACTTTAAGCGATCCTCAGTGCTGTATCGAGGTTAACATGGATGTTTTTTCAGCTCTTGACCCTGTTACTTGTGAACATCTGATCACATGTATTTATCTGATAAATACTTGATTTCAGTTAATTTCTGTCAGGGGGAAGATTCATTCTTGGGTAGAATTCCCTTTGGGTTTAAGGCATTTAGGAACTTATTTCTCAGTGTACATTGTTGGGCTCTGTGTGCTCCTAAATCATTCTGGATGTTTTTGTTAGTCTCTGGAGTGGATCATCCAGGTCAGGTAAGTTCTGTATATGACTGAAATGATCTTCCTGTAAAGAAGTACCCCTCTATTTCATTTAACTATTGGTTGTTTTTTTCTTGTTCATTTGTTGCATTTAGTCAAAGCACTATCAGGAAATAAAGTGTGCCAGGGAGTTAGCTGTAGCGCTTGTCAAGTAGATGCTTTTTAAGAACAATCTGGCTCTTCACTCATTTCCCTGAGCCTTTGCTGTACAGCATCCCTCTTCTGGAGCTCTACCATACTGTTCAAGCTCATTATCTACACAAGCCCTTTCAAAGACTTGTCCAAATCATGGTGTATTTTTTCATTTGTCAATTTATTTTGAAAAGCTGAGAAAGACTGCCATGAAAAAGGAAAGGCAAAGAGACTGCAACAGGGTCCCTGAGCTGCTCTGCAAACCCTTGTTTTCAAATTCCTTGCATTTGCAAAGCAAAAGCTCAGAGCAAGTGTCAATTTTGGGCCACCAGCTGGAAACATTAGTAGTGATGAGTACCGTGAGCAGTAAAATGCTGCCACCCAGGACTGAAGAGAGAACATCTGTGGCTGTCCAACTGTTTCCATTCAGCCTTTGAACAGCCCAGCAGAGATTTGTGGATGTACGTGTGAGGGCTCTTTCCTTATCAAAGAACATCCTTGTAATGTATTTGGAGCTGAGTAATAATAGGCAGCATTGGTGAATGCTGTTTCTCTTTTTTTTTTTCTTTTTTTTTTTAAGTGTGTGTCTTCTAGTGGGTGATTCATCAGCTGCTGTTACAGAAAGTATGTTGGGAAGCTTGCAGCTGTGGGCTCAGACTGCAGTTTCTGTGTCGTTGCTAGGGATTCTGCATTAAATATCCCAATTCTCTGCACTTAAAACTAGGAAAAATTGACATTCTGACTTCCCATAAGAGAATGGAATACGTGATTCACAGCCCTTCTTCTGCAACATTAATCAGGCCCTGTTTACAGGGAAAAGAGCCAAGGGAGGGGGGGTTAGAGCCAAAGAGGTACGCTCAGAAAGCCAAATGGTGATGTCATTTGGGGCAAAACAGTAACAGCAAGCCACTTAACTGGCTGAGATGGCTTGTAGTGAGAGCAAATCCCAGTTAAAAGATGGAGAAGCATTAGGGTTTCTTGGCTGTGCCATTGACTGCCCTGGTTTTACTACAGGTTGTTTATGGAGGAGGATAACAGACCCATCAGCTACAGTGGTGAGCACTTAAATTTCAAGTCTGGCAGCCGAGTCTTGCAGATCTGCTGTGAGTCTGAGGCATGAGAAGCTCATGGTTCACGTGCTGGGCTGTAAGTCTCCAAAGATTTCTGTGCATTACGTGAAGTTGGTTTGGGGGTTTCTTTCCATAAGGGTGCGATGGTCCAGTTTTCTGCGGGTTACACCCTGTGCTGCCATGTTGCCAGGTGCTATACATATATATAAGGGATTGCTCCTGATCCTGGGCATTTGCAACCCACATGGAAAAGGAGACAGTTGTGATTGACTTTTTACAGATTGACTAAGGGAAATGACAAGGAATTTACTTGGGGCCACACAGGAAAACAAACCTACGTGCCTCAGATGGGAAAGGAGCACAGCTTTCTTTAGCTAGTCCCCTGTATTAACTGGGAGATGGTCCACCTGACTTCATATAAAACCCTCTTTTACATACAGGCAGCACAAATCATTTTGCAAGCTGAATGAATGCTGGACAAATGGGTTTCTGTCCCCTCTTCACTTAGAGGCAGTGCCGGGGCTGAGTGTGTCAAGGTTTTCACAAAACATGGTGGTGCTGTCTGTGGACACAGGCAAGAAAACTGTAAAGGCTGATTCCCATCCAGACACAGCAAAGGACTTGAAGGAAAGTTGCCTCCCTGGCCTTCGGGTTGTCTTCTTGGGCATCCTTCTCCTTGCAAAGTGTATCTTGACTGTCTGTCTACAGAGATATTAAAGGAACCTTAGGAAGGAGATTTAGAAAGTCTGACCAGTCCATCTGCATACTTTATGTGGCGTGGAGATCTCTGGGCAAGCCAGCAGAGACGTGTTATATCCACAGATATCCGCTTGCACCCTGCAATCTGAGGTTCCCTTCTTAGAGCTCATTGCCTACATCAGTAAACTGCAAAATGACCACGGTTTTCCTGCCTCCTGGATGGTAATCTCCTTCCCAAATAATTACAGGTTTAAAGTCTGAAGCAGAATTAATCGGTCCTTACAGCATCACCTTATATTTTTTTCTGCTCAGTTTTTGAGGTGGTCCTTTTGGCAGCTATGATGGAAGATCTTTCTGTCTGCAAGCAGTGCTTGCCCATGCCATTACTTCAATGCTGTCAGACAAAAAAGTAGCAAGCATGGTTTATGAAATGCTAAAATATGTTATCTTTGCCCCTAATCCAAGTCATGTTTTTGGAGCTTTGGGGCATTTCTAAACATCACATATTGTCTTACTAGGAACTATGTTCTCCTGGGAACTGTATCAAAATTGTTAAGCTGTTGGAGACTCAGTCTGATAAAGAAAGGAAATTTGTTGGTTGGTCCAGTAGAAGTTCTCTATTCTGAGTCAGATCGGTGGTTTAATCTTGGTCTTACAGGGACAGAGAACAAACAGCAAGCCAACGAGAATTTGGGATGGTATGATGTTATCAGTGATATATCTACTTCTTCTCTGCTTGAGTTCTAAGGACTCATGCACTTAGGACATAGCATTTAGGAGCCAAAACAAACTCTAGGGCTCAGGTGGGGAGAGGAAGGTGTTAGCATACATCATCCACTTCAAAGCTGTAGCTCCAGTATCTAACCCAACGTGGCTACGTTTCTTCATATGATGTAGAAGAGGCCACTGGTGATGCAGTAGAAGCTGAAAATACTGTGAATGGTGTGTTTAGCAGTGGTAGATGGTTTATTAGACCTCAGTGGTTGATTGGGGGTTTCTTCCATGGTAAATCTGAAAGACATCTGTAGGCTCCTTAACAGGTAGAATAATAGGATAATAATGATAAAAGATAATAATTGATAAATGAAATAGAACAGAGAAAAAGATGCAGTATATGGGCTGGCTGAGGATCACTGAGTGCTTCAGGGACATTCTTATGGGACACTTACAGCAAGAGGCAGGAGGCCTGGGTCCTTTCCCAAACTCTGCTATGAACTCCTTTAATGCTTTATGTCTCACTATCTTATTTTCTCAAACTTCAGTTTTCCTTTAATTCATTAAGCAAGAAAATGGTGGATGGGGAAATTTAGTGGGTAACAGCAGGGAATTTTGAACTCTTGGGTAGCACAAGATGCCACTATGAAGCCTCAGCTGCTTAGCTTTACTTGGTGAAGACAGTGGTTTACACAAGTTGATGATCTGGCTCCCACGTTTGTAGTGTGTCAACGCACATCCATCCTTACGCCAGCAACATCCAGGCCCCCATTGCAAGCATTTAATAAGTTTAAGGAAGTTCCTGTTTTGATCTTTTGTTATAATCAGTGTTATTACGAATACAAACAATAACCAGAACAATTGTAGTCATCAATGGAGCTATTGGTGAAGAATACAGGGCTTTCCTGCTTAGACACAACTATGAAGAGGACTGTTTACTTAGCTAGACTGTCCTTTTATAGTTACCAACAGGAAATGTTCGCAATGTTTGTGTAAGAAGGAGACTTCGAATTATCCCACATGATCTCTTAAAGGGATGTGAGAACAGAATGTATGTTTTAAATAAAATCTCACAGCCCCTTTTTTGCCCTAAGAGTGAGCACCTCTGCCTTTGATGGACTTGCCAAACAGTTGTCAATATTTTTTCAGCCAAGGTTTGTCACATTCTCATCACTAAATGGAAAATCTTTGGATGAAAACCCACTTTGGATTCTTGGTTGCTCCTTGGTAGACAGTGTGGTAAGGCCAACTTGACCCTAGTAGCCTCTATTATTGAACATCCAGCCATCTGTCATACTGAAGACTAACGCCCCTTCACAGTGATGGGTAGTCGGAATGGGACTAGTTTGAGTGAGAAGAGGGAACAACCCATGATTGTCCAGAAAAAAGAGCATTGGATATCATGGATTTGGTCAGCTACAGGAGCGGAGAACAGAGAACTCAATGGACTGCTAACAGACTAACCAGGATGTCTCCTTATAAACAATAAAGTATTGTTGCAAGCATAAATTAAGGTCTAGTTTTATTTAGGTCTTGGTGTTGTGTTTTTTTTTTTTGTGGTTTTTTTTTGTTTGTTTGTTTTTTTGTTTTTTTGTTTTTTTTGTTACAGAGAGTTATACAATAAATGACAGTCCAAAAATTCTCTCAGGCTTCACCTCAGTAAATCAGCGATGCACATAGAGCAAATATCAGACACATCTCTATTAATCGGGTTTTGTAATTTAAAGCTTCAGAATTACCTGTTAAAGCCCCTTAATACGTGATTGATAGGGTGAAACTTATGATAACCTAGATAATGGTGAATATTTATGAATATTAAAGCTGTGAGTCCTGTTAGCTGATCACATGCAGGTAAGTAAATATTGGTCCATACATATAACTATTCCCTTGCTATACAGTAGCATTCATAAGCTGATTTAAGATTTGAGACCCATTAGGAGGGAGAACTATTTTTTCCACATTTTACACATGGGGGAAGGGAGGTGGAAAGAGAGATTAAGGGACTTGCCCAAGGTCACACAGGAAACCTGTGGTAGAACCAGGATATGAACGCAGATTTCCTGAGCCTCCATTTGCTGCATTAACCACAAGCTCTTCCTTCCTCCTTGTTTGGGAGAAATGACAATTTTTCTTTAAGGTGAGAAGTGCCCTGCAGGGAACTTGGGTACAAGGTTCTTCTTTGCATGTAGAGAAGATGTTGCAGGCAAGTGATGTCCTAGCACTGAAGCACATCCCTGCAAGAATTTGTGTGTTCATACCAGAAGAAACCAGTCACCCATGCAGGTGTCTACCCCCTTCTCTTTGGCACGGTGTTTTGCTGATGCAGACAGGCTGCTTTGGGGTTCTAGGGCTGCACAAGTTGGTGAGTGTTGGCATGCCTGTGAAGACCACAGATTCTGGGAGGTGGTTTTTTACTTATCGGCCCACATGTGGACATCTGCATTATGGATCTGAGCTCATTGCCTGAGGGCCAGTTAAAGGAAAGGTAATAGGTCAAGTTGGGGAGTTAGATAAATCTCACAAGGTAAAGACACCTTTGCCTCTTTTGGACCTAATACCAGCTCTGGCACATGAACAAAATTTTGTGATTTAATGGAAAAATCTGCTACTTGATCAGTGAATGCCAGACTTTCTCTCCCAGGCATCAGTGGAAAAGTGGATGTGAATGGATAGGAATGCCACTCCAGCACCTTGGAGATTGGGCTGGATGATCTTTTGAGGTCCCTTCTAATCCCTAACATTCTGTGATTCTGTGATTCCTTCATCAGAGACACGCTGGGGAAGAATGGGCCAGAGACAACATATCAGCAGGTCTACATAATTTTTGTGAGACCAAGACTTCTTTTAGGTGATGTTGCCTATTGATCTTTCACGTAATTACAGTTCCATGGGAAAGGTCCTTTTCCCCTGGGATGCACTGCCATTGCTGTATAGGATAACCAAGAAGAGGTAAACAGCATCTCGAGTTTCCTCTATCTACTTGTGTAACCAAACCACCATTCACACGAGAGACTTTTAAACTCACATAGATATACAAAAGGAATTGTGTTGTCAGTGGCATCACCTTAGATTATAAAGAACAATATAGTAATAATATGGTATTTTCTTGTGCAGCTTGAAAGAAAAGGACACTCCCAAGCAAGTTTTTGTGGTTATTTTTTGTGGTCCTTTCTCTTCTTCCTATCGTATTGCCCCAACATTAGCCCAGGGATCAGAAAGAGACCACATGCCTTTTATTCTCCAGGCATGTTGGCAGCTGTCACCATCTCACTTCCAAATTCACACAGGCAAGGACCCAGCTGCTCTTCTTAGACTACTTTTGTGCTGAGCACGGGATCTGTTCGATCTTGGGGAAAACAGAAACTTCCTCATCTCACCACAATATCATTGCTCCCCATCTACCCCTGTGCTGAAAAAATGGGAGAGCATCCAGTAACCAACCATAGGGATTTTCCTTTGAGGGAAACATTGGCTGAAGAAGACTGTACTTCCCCAGCAAAGACTGGGATGAGGTGCAACCACCCAGCCTAACCCCAGGCAGCAGTGGCAGAATGAGGGAACTAGAAATAGTCTAAAGTGTGGCCTGAGAGTTCTGCTGCCTTTGTTTCACTGATCTACCATTAGCTGGTCTGGGGTAAGACGCTTTTATCTGAAATACCCAGACCAGTTTTTCTGCCCGGTTACTGACAACATTCTTGATCCAGTCTCATAAGCTCAGCATACCCTAAGAAAGTGCAAGCAAGGAAGTCGTAGATGGAGCTTGAATAGATTTTGGGGGTGGGAAGAATATCAGGCATCCTGTTAAAAATTAATCTCTAGGGCTTTGGCAGCAGAGTGTGAGCATTATTTCAGTGTTTTACAGATAGTTATCTGTCTCATAGGCACACCCCATTATTATAATTTTTATTGAGCTGACAAAGATGAACCCGGATACAGTGAAAAAAATATTTTTGAAAGTGCATCCTTCTCTAGCCAGATAGCCTTTTTTTCTCTCTTTTTTTTTTTTTTTGTTGTTCTTATAGTTTCCATTTTTTCCTTCAGAAAGACATTAAAATGATTTATTAAGAATTTTTATGTATTTAAGATCTTTTTTTAAGTAAAAAATTTAATTTCATTACAAATTAATATACTTCAGGTCAAATCCTTGTGATTCAGGACTCTTACAAGGGAGTACATAGAACTAAATTGACCACTAAAATTATAATGAAAAACTGTGATAGCCTTCCTCCTTTGTTATTCATAGTATCACACTCAGTTACATCTCAGTTCTTTGACTCCAGCTAAATATTGTTGTCTTCAATGGCATGTCCGTGTGGATTTAAATATTACTAACATATGTAAGCATAGCAGACCGTATCTCATCCTAATTGATAGCAAATTTTCAGAGAGCTGCCAATGCCCTGGAACTCTTGCTCAGTCCACAAAGTTTATTGTATTTCCTTATCATTATATTCTATTTTAAAAAATATGTATCTATGCATTTTCCATTAGCCATGCTGCTTAAAGTATTTGGTCAACCTATTACTGTTACGTATTTTGTGACACAGAGACGACACAGGTTGCAAATATCAATCAGTTCATGGCCTTTGTATCCTACTTTTAAACAAACCCAGTAGGAGGCAAAATGATTGTTGAATACTTGTGACTAGTTGGGAAAGATGAAATCTAGACTTTCTCAAGTTAAGAAAACAAGATGAGAAGATAAAAAACATTTGGATTGTGGAAGTAGAGGACAGGCTGGACCGTGGGCTGTATTTATGCAAATTCGCATGAACTCAGATACATTAAACCCAGCAGAAGTCTTCTGATTCTACTGTATACGAGGTCAGCTGCGCTGCACTGGCCATCTGGGATGTTCAGATATACCTGAAAAGAGAAGCAGGGAATTTTACCGCTGGGGTGCTTCACCTCAGACCACAAATGCTAAGACTTAGAGTTTAATGGTCCTAAAACTCAGAGCAGGGCTGTAGCCAGAGAAAGGTGAGATGTCCCCTCACCAAGGGCCATAGTACCTGATGACAGCAATTCAGGGCTGGAGGGCAGTGGCATATGGGCTGCTGAGAAATCTGCACCTTCAGCTGTGAAGGATGCAAGGTGAAAGGGCTTCTGATCGGCAGATAGTTGCTTGGGTCTTGGAAACCCTTCGGGAACATGGGACTTGATCCTACTCAGCATGGAGCTCTACTGCTTTCACTATGCAAACTAGTGCTGTTCTCTTTAGATGAATCTGGTGCTTTTGGGAAAATCTGGATGTATTAATATATGATTATCTAGAAATACTAATTGTGAAGGCAATTTCCATTCTCCTCACCTTCTTCACAACCCTTGACAGCAAGTCAGATTTCGCCTTTTGAAAGGAACAGTTTTTATTCATGTTCAAAAGATTTTTCAAACTCCACATATATTGTTATGTCTCTCAAATGCATTACATCACACGACTCTTCTGAAAGGTGTCCAAATCCTGCATTAAAATGCTTATGGGAAAAGTTGAAAAAATAAATGGGTTGTGTTAAATGGTATTTGGAAAAGGGAATAAAATGTATTGCACTGATACAGTGGAAAGGTAATGTACTAATGGATGCTTTGGTTTTGAATTAAGCGTTAACTTCTCTTTCATTGAACTCCATTCTGAAGGTATGCAAACTTTCGTATACCTTCCCCCTCTTTTCCACTGGATAGAGCGTAACAGAAGAGTGGTGAAATATGAACTCTCTGAACATTATGCCATGAAAAATGTAACCAAAGCAGGTGGCTTTACATTAAATTAGGAGAGAATCTGATCTGCCCTTGTTTCAAATACTGACTTGGAGAACTCTGGAATACAGCAGACCCAACCTGTGCCTCATAGCTTGATGGAACCCATAGCGCATGTCTCAGAAAGCCATTGCTGCTTCAGTTCAGGTTGAGAGAAAGAACAGAGTTTAACGTTTCCTTCAGCACATTCTTGTTGAGTGTGGTGGACTTTGGCCAGTGAAGTTTGGGGCCTATTGATATTTAAGATCTTTATTAATGAGAGTTTTGTTCTAGAAAGGTTTATCCATGTTGTGCTTTTATGGTGTTCCCATGGACTCCACAAGGCCAAATATTCTGACTGTTTGCGTC
Organism: Caloenas nicobarica; assembly: GCF_036013445.1. Lineage (NCBI taxonomy): Eukaryota > Metazoa > Chordata > Aves > Columbiformes > Columbidae > Caloenas > Caloenas nicobarica. The sequence continues at coordinate 5,472,742 of NC_088245.1, forward strand.
GGTCTCGGCTTGGGATGCCCTGGGGACACCATGGGATATAGCCTTGCTTGCATGCCATGGAGGGAAATTTAGGGCCTCTTGGCCTTCATAAGATCCTCCAGGATCTCTTAACATGCTTTTCTGAACAACCCCAAATCTGGAAAGCTACCTGTCTGGAGCATCCAGAGTCTTTAAACACATATCCTACAAAAACGTGTAGCTTTCTCAGCACTCCTCTGTGCTTTGCATTTCAAAGGTTTGGAGACAAACTTTGCACATATCCAGCTTTTGCTCAGAATCAGCCAAGTCCAGAAGAGTGTGGGATGACTGCCTGATGGTACCTCCCAACCAAACATATGACAAAAGTACTCTGCTAACTCTCCTTGGCCCATCTCCAAAGCCAGGCTCCCTAAGGTCTCATCCCGGGATGGGCTCTTAACCAAAGCATTGCAAACACCTGCCGAGCAGTCGATGGTAGTTGTGGAGAGGCTTCTGGGCCCCAAAGAGGATTTTGGTTCACTATTCATAGTTTAGGGTTCTCTTTAAGGGATGGATTGTACTGACTTTGAGAAAGAAAGCAATGTGACTGCATTTTATGAGGAGTCCTGTACTGCTAGCACGATTCACACATTTAGAGAATCAGCATCGTCAGGGGATTTTCTCTTTTCTCTGTTCATTTTCAGATTTTGACACATATTAGGCAGAAGTCAGGTACCTCATTGCTGAGGCTGGGCAATTCTGAGAAAGCTGGTCTGTTAAGAAAGTTGAGTCATTCTCTCTCAAGGTATCTGTTTCCCAGGTGATGGTTGGATGCCAACATAGATGAGATGGTTAGCTCAGACGGGTCAAGATAAGTGACATCTCATCCTTACCTACCCTGCTCGGAGTTGCCTAGGAATTCAAAGTATACAGAGGTCAAAAAATAGAATGTGTCAGTCTAAACTTGTGATATTGCAAGCTCATAAACATGCTTTATTAGCTGCTTTCACTGAGGCTGTTGCTTATTAATTGATAAATTTTAGTTAAAAAATTTGGAAGCTGCACAATCACACTCATATAGTCCAAAACCACAGTAATACATTTGGAATATAACCTCTAACCTATTTCAGCATGAACAGCATGCTACAAAAGCCATTCACACACATGACCATGTGTGCAGAAGTTGGATTGCTTTAAGTAGAAAACACAACATTGATATTGTCTGTCTCTGGTGGTCAGAAACTTCAAAGTGAGAGTTTCAACCTTTGTCCTTAGTGAAGCTCACGGATCAAGGCAATGTGGAAGAATGTTGTAACTTTAGGAAATTAACAATCTACAGAAAAATTATAATCAAAAGCCTTTTTGAACCTTGGATCAGAATTGACCATTGACAATTCTAGAGTACAAGACACAATCAGAGAGCTGCAAATAGGAAATTATTAATTTTACCCTACATCATCTCTTTAGCCATCAGTCCAGTGTACATGTTTTCCATTGGTTGTGGTGGGAAAACTCAGTAATGAAGTTTTATAGTTGGAGTCTTCTTTTACTCATTGTAGGTTTATATCTAATCCACACCAACAGATTTAATTGTAAATCATGATTTGTTAATGAGGAAAAAAAAAAGTCTCCCAAGTCATTTTGCCTTGTGAAGAAAACAGCTTCAGGGATATGAAGCGAACTGGCAGGCCAGCTGAACACCTTCCACATCCAAAGGAGAGCTGGGACTTTTTCTACACAGACTTATTTTAGCTAAAAACTGCTGCTGATAATAATAGAAAGCTACCATTGTGGCAAAAAAACCCCTGAAGAGATCCCTTTTTTTTCTTACTTTTTGTGTATTTCTTGGGATTGGATGGATATGGAAAGAAAAGTCCCAGGGAGAAAATGAAAATATTTACTGCTGAAGTGGAAAAACAACAACAACAACAACAACAAAAACCCCCAAAATCCAACCAACCAAAGAAAAAAAAAACTCAAACCACCCAAACCAAATCAAACCAAAACAAAAAAGAATTTTGGTTTGGTATTAGTTTTTAACTATGATTCAGAAGGATTCTTCTTCATGACAGTATTTCCTTGTATTTATTGACATCATCCAGAAAGTTTTGGAAATGAGGATTTCTTTTGCATCCCATTTCTGTTGGGATGTACAACAAAGGAGTCTTCCCATTGCATAACCCTAGACTGAGGCCATCTAAAAGTTAGGACATTTGTCCAATGTGAATGTGCTCAGTTTTGTGAAGAGTGATTTCAAAGGAATATTGATTTACCCTAAAATAGTTGTCTCTCACTGTCTTTTAGATGTTCCTGCCTGTTTGCCATGACAACAGAGGGAATGTGGAAAATGATCTTAGATTGGATGTCTAGAACCTAAATAGTTGAAACTATAATCATAATTCTACTCTTAATTTTGTGTACTTCAAGTTAGAGGAAGGAAATCTAAGCTATTGTATCCCCTGCTTTTTTAAAACCATTTACACTTTGATCTCTAGACAGTTATACTGTCTGGTTTCCATCATATCTCTGGATTCTTCAGCTCTTGCCACAACATCTTTTCAAAAAGTTTCTTCACTTGTTCCTCTGACCACTACAAGCCCTTTCTTGGCTTATTCTTTCTTCTGGGGTAGTTCAAGCTTATTGACACTATTAAGGCCCTAGCTAATACGACTTACAGTGATAATGTCTTCTCATTTTCATTTCACGTTGCTTGCTGAAGCTTTACCTTGGTGCTGCCCTGTGCTGCATGGACAAAATCCTCCTTTTGATACCATTGGTGCTGTTCGCACTGCGATCAGAGGCTGAGGATCAGGACACCTGCATTGCAGTCCCAGCTGCCACCTCCCCTTACAGGGCCATGGCAACCTGACTGTCTTCAGGAGAATGATAAGGAGACTGAATTTTTAAAAACTTCACAATAATGTTGTAAAGGCTCAGATGAACAACTTTTCATGCTGTGTGGTTAGGCCTGTCAGCAATGAGGGACCTTCTCTATGGGAAACACCAAGGGGAATGGAGGTTATGTGAAGATGCTGGAGATATGAGATTTTCTACATCTTCAGTCTGGGCATTTGGAGGCAGCTATCATAATAGAAAGTTCGTCATATTAGAAAAGACTGAGTACTGTTTGCAGAAACTGAGAGAATTTGCTTGGATTTATTTCTATTTATTTAAGTTCATTTTTCTTTCCAGAGCTATTTCCCATCATAGCAGCAATTGGTACTGAGACCCCATGAGGCACCTGGGAAGGTCAAAAAGGTGGACATTTTAAAGAAACCAGACAACAGTTTCCTTTTATTTTATTAATTAATTAATTAATTTATTTTATCTTGTAAACACATTTGTGGTCTGATTGAAACAACAAAGCAAGACATTTCATCCATTAAGTTCCTTAATTGAATGATAGACCAAGAGCCTTGGCTGGTGTGATTCTGTATCTTTCTCTTGCAATCAATTCAGTGCCATGGGAAATTCACTTCCAAACCCCATTTTTCATGGTGAACACAGAAATTTTCATGTAGTTTTCTATCAAGGCTTCTGCTGCCACTGCTGTAACGTCATCCCATCGCTTGCAGAATCTCCAGCTGCTACATATTCTTCTGCAATCGCGCCTTTGAGCACCTCGCTAGTGATTTCGCTATGATTGAGAACCACTTTGGCTAACGTCATTAACCATGTATTGTGAAAGACTTTCTGTCAAACAAGGCTCAGCCCAGTCTTAGGTTTGGTCACTTGACTGACATGCAGATGATGTTCATAATTTTTTATTTTGAAAAGTTAGTTGAAATGTTGCAACACCTTTTAAATTTTTTTTATTTTTTTTTTTTAACTGGCTTATAATGTCTTTATGATAACCCAGCTGAGTCAAGTACTATTTTTTTTATTTTTTTATTTTTTTTTAATTTTAAAGAGTCTTAACTCACTTTTAAAGGAAGTTAACATAGTTATCCAGGACAACATTTTGCAAATTTTTCAGTGATAGTCTTGTTCATGAATATACACATTTCCTTTAAGATGACATATGCCTAAACCACAGTGCATGGACATGAGTCAATAAAGGAAGCAATTCTTGTAAGCTTGTATGCATCTACACAGTTTCTTAAAAACAGACTACAGCTGCAAAATTGCATGACGAGATGCTGTCATCTGAAAACATGAACTGCTACATAGTACTGGTACATAATATTGAATCAGTGAAGAGAGTTGTGAACTAAGTTTAAATGGACTGCGACAGTACTTAAACTTCAGAACGTGTATAAAAATGTCACCGACTTTTCAATTTTCAGGAAAAAAATTAAAATAGAATCCTTCCCCCTTATTTTTATAACCTTAAATTTTCAAGCCGAAGTTGAAGGTTTGTTTGGATCTTTGCAATTTTAACACCTATGCAAAAATAAGAAAGGGAAGGAGGGAGGGGGTGAGAAAAACCTCACAATTTTTTTCTCTCCTGTTTTCTTTGCAACTGTCTGTATCTGCATGCAAGTCTTCAGGCTGCTTGAGCATCATAAGTTGTTTTTTTTACACAATCCAGTCTGGCAGATGTCTTAAGGAAAATGTACCTTTTGGCATAAAAATAAAACTCCAGGGTGACTTAAAAAGTTTCTCAACAGCTGATTTTTGCCCTGTGGCAGCACTACGTGACACACTGACTATATAAAAATGAAATGGAAAAATTAAAAAGAAAGGTGAAATAAAGAAAAAAGGCAAAAAAAATATTTTGATGCCTGAAATAATACCACGAAGGGCATGCTCTGCGTACTGATGTAGGGCAGAGCAGTCGGAGCTGCGCCTGGGCATGGCAAGCAGAAAGCAGAGCAGCTGCACCGTGTTTTACCTCTTTGAAACTTCTAACAGGAAACAGCCCTGACGTGGGGCAGGGAACCGGTCCTTCACACGCTGGAAGGCTCTTGGTGTTTTCAGCACTCAGCACTTTGCAGGTGGCACTCATGGCTTCTCCAGTGCCCAGCTGAGAAGGTCCGTTCTGCTGCAGCCTCTGCAGCTCCAGATGTTCTTGTCTCAGCATCCCCAGTGCTGGCCCAGAGGGGATGGTCACAGCTTCTGTCAAGCTTCCCCTTCTCCCAGGGTGAATTTCTGGTGCAACCAGCAAAGCAGCTCAGCATCGAGCCAGTCTCCCTCCTAATACACTTCGGGGACTTTAAAAATTGTGCATGGGACCCTTTTTGCAATGCTCAGCAGCAGTATTAATAATGCCAAGTCACAGGCTAGTGACAGAAAACCATTGAAGCACGCATCAGACAAGAAGTGAAATTCAGGGCAGCAAAGTGAATTTGTAAACATCCCCAAGGCCAAAATATAAGGGCCGCTGAAACTCTATTTACATGAGCATAAACCTTGCTGCATGCAAACACACACATACGCAGACACCCCTACACGCACAGGCTTACAAATACAAATAACTCTTTTTTTTTTTTTTTTTTTCCTTCTTGATAGGCATGTTGTGGAAAATGTGTGTCTCTGTGGGTCTGGTGACATGCAAATGTTTATGTGGGTGTTAAAAAAAAAAATGGAGAAGGTGTGAGGCATATATTCAGAGAGCCAGAAAGCCACACATAGGCTTCTATTTATAGCACCCTCGTGGTGAAGTAGAAAAAACGAACTGCAGCTTCTATCTGCTGCTCCCAACTGAAGTTTGACAAGAGCGGATAAAACCTCTTAGAGTCTCTTTGTAGTTTTAACTGACAGCAAAAAATGATGAGTTAGCTGTTTCCTTTGCGACCCTCTTAAGCAGGTGAAGAAGTCAACTGCTGTGTGAGACGAGTGGAACAAGCTGACGCTGCCTCGGTGCCTGGAAATGCAATTCTTCTACTGCAGATTTCGGGTCAAAAACCAGAAATATGTGTTGTTCTGAACATGATGGCCAGACTCTGTCTCCTAACCTGGATTCCCAACCCAAAGGTGAAGCATTCGTGATCCAGGCACTTTGGGGTGCATGGACGTTTCCATTCCTTTCTAGTTGCACCTGCTAGAAAAATAGAGATGCAGGGTCTTAGTATCAGAGTTGAGATCTGAGGTTATGGTTTGAACCCACTGAGGATTTCTTATACCAATAGTAGAATGACTGCAGTTTTGCTCTCACTTCTTTCTTCAATGGATTCTTCTAAAATGGGTTCAACTTGCTGTTTTCTTACTCATGCGATCCTGTTGCTGCATAGTATCTATTTTTGCAGCTTTCACTCATTGCTTTCCTAAGGGGACTAATTAAAAGATCTTCCTGCTTGATGCTTAGATATTCAGTGAGTGAGTTGGCATCTCACCACCCACGTTTTTCCTCCACAAAGACTGGTCTTTGCAGTCCCTGGTGCTGGACACTCTTCTGACTCTTACACTGCTGTAGGACATTGTCTCTTCCTCAGCTCCTCACTTCATGACACCTCCAGATCCCACCACTTGCTATTTGAGGAGCTGGGAGACATCAATTTTGTTTGTCTTTGGATGATGGAGGTGGGTTTGGCACTTGGAAAACGATGGGGCTGAGAGCAGAATATCGAGATCCAGCCTTAGGTCCAGAGTTTGGCCTAGTGATGATGGAACAACTAACTTAAAGATGAGCTCTTTTATTTTTTTTCCTTTTTCCTTTTATCTTTTTAAATTTATTGTATAAAACATAAAGAACACAAGTGTACAGAAATATTTTGTGAGTTGGTATTGGTTACAGTGCACAGCTTTCTCAGAAGAAAAAAATCTTGAATTATTAAATAGCCGCAAAACTCCATGTTCTAAAATGAAGTATATTGACATTTTTATTCAAAAGATAGTTTTGTTTTGTTATTTGTGCCGGTATGGTTTTAAAAAATAACAGCGAAAAGGCTGAGAAAAAATATACACTTGCATTCATTTTCAATGAAATAAATATTTTTTTAAATTAATCTTTGAACTCTGTTCTCTTACCAAAAATTCAGAATATGTTCATTCTGAGCTGATCTGAATTGAATTTTTATCAAACTCTACATTTGAAAAATACAAATGAACCAATAAATTAGTTATTTTCACAGTCCTAGAATAATATTAAGCAGTGAGTTTTGCCTACTTCTATCTCACCTGGAATTGCTGGTAAAGAAATTAATTTGAACTTCTCTTTTATTCTAACATTTCTTTGTTTCATGCATTCAATATTAAAATAGTTTTGATCGAACAAATTAGTCACATGGTACATTGTCTGTTCCTTGACTGGAACAAAGTGTATCTCTTGGGAATGATCAACCCTGAATGATTTTGTTATCACTTTACTTCTGTTTTTAGAAACATGTATGTTTAAAAGCAGTAGCCCTCTTGTGTGGACAAAGACATAGCAAATTAAAGGTACATGCTGGTATGGGCAATGGCTATGGATGCAGAAATATAAGCTGCTCTGACATAATGCATTTAATATATTGATAAAACTGCAATTCTTCAAGGACTACAATCCTCAACTGGAATTTTGAGAGTAGCATTACAATTGGTGGAGATCAGATTTGGACCTGGCCTCCTGGTGCAAACACTACTTCTAATACATTAACTACTAAGAAATTCTTGGATCTTCTTTGGTGAATATTCCTTAGTATTCATTTGAGTTTGCATATTTTCTTCTCTGTCAATAAATTACTTTCATAGATGTTGATGGGGAGAGATCACAGGGAGTGACAAATGGTGCTGAGATGCTTTCCTTTCAAGCAATATCTGAAAGAGCACTGCTTTGTAAAATCTTTGTTTAATCTTGGTCACTTTTAATTCTGTCCTTATTGTGTTGCTTTCCTTGTGACAAAATTTGACAAAATGTCTCTCTAGAAAACAAACACCCCCCCACCACCCAGAGCAACAACATACCAGAACTTATTTTAAAAGCATAGGTCCTACATAAAACCCAGCAGCCAAAACACCCTCTGTTATGGAGAAACCCAGCAAGATCTTTGCAAAATAAAGAAGGCGGAACATGTTCCTCACTCCCACTTGGGTCACGTAGATAGACCAAAAGTCAATGTGGAAAGCTTGGCTTTGCACTTACCTACAGGTCACCAGGGGCAAACAAGGTAAGTCCCTGATGCACGTCAAACCACCGCTGTGGGTGTGACACACGTGGACACTGATTTGCACTGTACTTCAGTTACCCAACCATCTTCTTGGGTAATCTGCTCCCCTGCAATGTCATGAGAAGCCTTGCTCAAGGTCTTACTTGGGATGAGCAATTGTCCTTGCCCCAGAGAGCTTTCAGCTGTGGGGACAAAGGCAGCAAGGGGGGAGAAAATAATGGGGAAAATTTTGCCTAGGGTCATAAAACAGGCCAGTGCTGGGAAAATTTTGCCTAGGGTCATAAAACAGGCCAGTGCTGGAAAAACTGCATTTCTCTCTCCTTCTACTGTGCCCATGCTGCTGTTGAGGGAGATGTGGTGAAGACGTGTCTGGGGTTTTTAGGCACATTTCTGTATTTGTTACTTTAGCATAGTTATGGAGTTCTAGGTTTGGCACTGTGTAACTCTTGGTTCTCAGCCTAAGGTAAAGCACTTCTTGGTGTCCTCAGGATTTCAAACTTGCTTTAGGTGAAACATGTTAGAGCACAGCTAAGCTGCTTCAGCTGTCCAACGAGGGCAAAAATACAGAGAAGAGAGGTCCTTCAGTTTTGCCCCAAGGCAAACTCACGGTGAGGTGGGGTTCAGGGATGAAGGACTGACCTCAGCAAATTCACTCCAGCCAAAATGAAATACTTTCTTTTTACTAGAGTTTTACCTCAGGATAATTCAGGCAAACCTCAAACCCAGCTTTTTCAGCAGCAAAGGCAAGCCCTAACTGTAGACCTAGCTCAAGGGCTCACTTTCACTTGGGATGCTTGGTAGGTCAGCACTGCCAGTTAGTTAAATGCATTACAAAAATAATTGTGGGTGTCCCTTTGGAGCCTACCCATCTCTTCTCAAGTTAAGTTCATTTTTGGTGTAAATGAGCAAGGATTTAGCCAATGCGTTGAGGGAGAGGGGAAGGTAGAAGTTCCTGAAACAAGCTGTCAAAAATTAGGAGCACATTTTCTAGAGCTACCCATACATAGAGGTCTCTGAACTGTCTCTAAAACAGGAGCAAGGAGGTTTCATCGGAAACAGCAGTTCTTCTACAGTTTTCAGGTGCAGCACTTGGACTTTTTTTTTTCCAATACAAAAAGCCGCCCCCCTCCGCCCCGCCTAAAGCCTGTACTAGATTGAAGCAAGCCTGAGCAAAAGCTGGGGCTGGCAAAGCTCCAGCCGAGTGCAGAGGGTATGCTCAAAAGCAGGAAGCTGTGGCAAAGCTGAGTCGCTGAAAAGCTACTGGAGCTAATATATTGTGGTCATGGGGATAGGCAGCAGCATCTGAGTAGTGATGGGAAGGCTCAAAAAGCACCTTCAAAACAGGCCTGAGAAATACTGCTGATCTTTGCGCTTTGACTGGGCTTTTGTGCTCACGGTTACGCTTGAAGCATTTAGAACAACTTTTGCGTTGACGGTCTGGAGCGGTGCATGTAGCTTATCCCTATGTGCGACGTGCGCCTTGCAGAAGCCTCGTTTGCTGCCCGTGCACTGAAACGCAGAGGTAGGCTTTGAAGGTGAAAGGGATGCGTAGGATCGGGTTCATCTGGCAGCATTTGTGACGGCATCTGGGGCAAAGCAGGTCGTAAACACTCGCTGGTGAAGAGCTGCCTTCCCCTGCTCTTGCTGTGGCAGTGTGAAAAGCCAGACGTACACTCATGGATTGACTAAGTCTTTTATGGGGTGGAAAAAAGGTACTGGCTGTGAAGCTAATAAAAAACACCAGATGGTCAAGATATCATGGAGGCCCATTGTTCTAGGAGATTGTTTCGTTCATTAATATGAACCGCAATCATGAGAACAGGACGCATAATATTGCCATGTGAGGTAGAGAGCGAGGAGATGGAAGGCGTGAGGTAAGATGTCCCTTTCCCCCTCTGGCCACCCTTGGGAAGGACATGGGAGTGGCCGTGTTTCAGACCTGAAGAACCGACGCAAGTTGCGATTCGGAGAGGACTTCTACCAGTTTCTCAGGGGAGAGGTAGCTGATACCAAAATGCCACGGTTCTTTAGAGAGCTGCAGACAGCACACATGAAGGAAGGGACAAGCTCCTGTCTCCAGACTCAAGTTTTGCTCTCTACTGCTCTGGGTGCCTGTAGGTGCCTGCCCCTATAGCTGTCTTGTTTTTGGGTACAGCCTGAGAGACCATTTCACCTGTTTCTTAGTGCCTGGAGTGGCGACACCAACTCTGTGTGATGGAGACACAGATGTAATTTCTGTAGTCCTTCCTCTGCTGAGGGCCAGAAATGTATAACCACCCAAGACTCCACTTATCCCATTTGTCTGCTCTGTACTGACCTGTAGACCCTGGACAAACCAACCAGGAATTATTGATAATCTGCATGCTGTTTTTATGTGTTTTGCAGCTCTCTGCAGTGCTCTGCTCTCAGGTGGAGGAAACTGCGAGCATGTGTCAAGTGGGTTAGTGGAGCTGTGTCAAAACCCACTCTGAGATCATGCCCACTTGCCAATAATTTGGGCTACAAGCCCAAATCCTAATCTGTCTGACCATATGGGCATAAAAGAGGGATCTGTTTAAAGGACATAAGTAGGTGCTCAGACAAGCGATGGAAGTTAAGTGGGATGGGTCTTGACCTAACAGGCCCCTTCAGGGCTCTGTGAAGGGTGACGCCTTGAGTCTGCTTTGTGTCCTAGTGTGGGCCCAAGGCAGCTGGGATGAAGGAAGTGTAAGTAGAGAAGGATGTCACCATCAGCTTCAACCTGGGGCCTTTCTGGGTAGCTAGGTCCTTTGTGTGAAATCTGGAGGCAGCGAGGTGACCAAGGAGAGTGTAGTGATGGAGCTGGTATCAACAAGTTTTCTGTTACCTCCCAACACAGAAGTTGCTTTGCATCAGCTGTGCAAAGTGCAAAACACAGTGTCTGGCCCAAAGCGTCTTCCATGCTGTATCTCTGCTGTGGGATCACATTCAGGGATCACATACTCAGCACCACTCTCAGATGGTGAGTGGAGGAGACGAGGAAATGAAGAGCAAAAATCTTTCTTTTTTCCTAGAGAGTATGCTCTGTTGCTTGCGCTAGAAGCAGAGTTTAAAAAAAAAAAAAAAAAGAAAATAAAATAATTTATGTTGGCTTGAGCTGTGGTTTGGAAAGAGAAAAGGAGAAAAGAAACAAAACAAAAACACTGGCCCACAAAGAAGAGAAAACAGGAAAGGAAAAGAACAAAACATCCTGTACACAGCAGCCAGTCAGTCGGGGAGGGAGGGTCCGTGTCATCTGCATTCCTCTGCTGAAGTGGGCACAGGCAGCCCCGACCAAGTCTGCGTTATTCAAACCTTTCCTTTCTTCAGGCTTTATGCTCACCCTATTATGTGATACCTTCTGTTTAACCCCTGGATCAGTCAGATCAAAGGTGTTTCCAATACCTTTCCTCCTCTCTGGATGCTGCTTCGTGAAGAGTGAGAGCAGTGTGGCATCTGCCGGCTGTACCACTCCTCAGCTCGGACGAGTGTCAGGGAGCCCAGATCCCCACTGGGCATCCACAGACAAAAGCTCACCTTGCTCTGCTCCAAGATGAGTGCAAGCACCGAGCCTGGGGTTGTGTCATGCAGCCAACAAAATATACAACCTGAACTGGAGCTGGTCAGAGCCCAGGTGGAGAAAATTTGTTTTCTCTATGTGAAAATACCTCTTGTTCTTCATCGCAACAGCTAGCCAGAGAATGAAACCAGCGTGGAGACCTCGTTGTTGTCTCAGCTCAAGAAGGAGCCAGTTTGCAGGGTGGGGTGTCTGGGATGGGCTGGGGAGGGAAGTTGAAACCTGTACTGTTTGTGCTGTTTATTCTGGGGTGAGGATGCAGCACGATGCTAATATAGCATCTTTCAGGAGGCCTGAAAGACAGATACCATCAGCAGTTTTGATTGGGGAAAGCCTCCCCTTTAAGGGATCCTTTACTAAGCCCAGTTAAACAGTCAAGTGCCCCTCTTCGGTCATTTTTTCTGTGGTCTTGCTGGAGTGCATGTGTTTTCCTCCAAAACTCATAAATGTCACTTTCTTAATCAGTTCCAGAGTTACTGCCTCCTCCGGAGGGTAAAATTAGTTTTTGAAATAGGGGCAGAATATTTCCAATGAGTAGTGGATGTGGTCTCGTAGTGGGGAAGTCGGTCACGGTACTTCTGCCCCAGCACAGGCAGAAGGGGAGGAAGGACACTTCATTTATCAGCAAGAGGCGAAGCCTGAATGAAATCCCCAACAGCTGATACTCATAGCACGGTCCTTGAGATTAGCTAAACCAGCACAAAAATGCACATTCAGCTTCACCTTACATGACTTCACCAAACTGTGAAGGCAATGTACAAGAGATGACAGCCCCTTCAGTTTCTCCCATGTATTTTGCCTTGTTTCTCCCTCTAAAAGTATTCCAGGAGAGGTTTTTTTCCTGCTTTTCCTGTTGAAGTTCTCTCTACCAAAATCTTAGAAGAAATATGTTCATTTAAGAACATATGTAGCAGATGCAATTTGAACTAGCTTTCCCAGCTCTCAAAATCCCTTAAACTTGGGGAAATAAGTCTTTAGTAATGATGTATTAGTTATTTAGGTGCTTTAAGAGATGCTACCTTCATACAATATGATTTACTATGATTGCCTACTATCTCCTCTCATTTCCACCCTCTGCCATCCCATACCTTCTCTTTACCAGCTTGTTTATTTTAGAGTGCAAAGCTACTTAGAAATATTTATTTTTGGATCAGCTACTGATTCACTTAGTGACTAAATTATTTCATCACTTGATGCCTCACTTTACCTATACATTAAGAAGGATTAATTGTACCTGCTTTTCAGGGCTGTTAGCAGTCTACATTAGTTCATGCTTATAATGTTTATAAAGAGACTTGAGATCCTTGGTTACTGCAGGCTAGGGAGCTGCAAAGTGTCTTATTTTACTTAATAGTGGGGTTTTTTTGTTCAGTTGTTTTTGTGTGTGTGTGTGTGTGTGTAACTTTGCATTATAAAAGTACAAGAAACCTTGCAATTAGCTGGAGAGTCTATTACTCCCAGGGCTTAGTTTCTATTCCAGTTCAGATACAAGCATTTCGTCTGCCTGTTTTTTTCCCCTGATATTTCAGAGTTAATGTCCTGATGCCCTTAAGTGATAAATGTCAGATGGTGGGAAGTGCAACAACAAATATTACAGGGTGGATAACAGAGCTGTGCAGTGTTGCTTGGTGCTCCCAAGAAGCCGATGTGCTCTTCTTCAGAGGTAACTGCATTTTGTTGTTACTACTGCAAAATACGTAGCCAGAAAACAAAAAAGTTAGACTCAACATTAGAATTTGTGACAGTATTGTTCATTCACTGGAAACATTTTGTTGGCCTTATGGGAGATTGCTGTAGGTCTATTAGGAAGAGTGAAAGGACAGCAAACCAGGCGAGGCACAAGGGGAGTGTCTCTAAATGAAACCTGAAATCAGTTTGCAATTATTTCACATTTACTGAGTAATCTACTAAATGATAGTTCCAGTGACCAGATCTGCTACTGATACCACACTGCTATGCAAATGTTACTTTCAGAAGGAGTATCTTTTCGGACTTCGATATCAATATGTGGAACAAACATCAATTTGGTTATGCTAAAAATAACTCCACTGAAATTATTAGACACTTCTTATTCTGTTGTCTTGTCTTTTATGAATGGACTTGGCTGTTTGTATAAAGCAGAAAATGCAGTTTTGGGGAAAGTAAGTGGGTGGGATACCCCTCCCAATGAAGTCAACAGCAGTTTTGCCTTTGTTGTTAGTGGGTTTAGGCTTTCACCTTCAGTCTTGTTGCCACTGGACTTGATGGCCACAGTTTAAAATGCAACACTGGGAATTCCCGTGTTCGGGAATCTCTCAGTGCAGGAGACAAGCAGGGTGACAGTAGTTGAAATACCAACAAGACAGATCAGAGAAATAAGTGGGTTTTGTGCTGCCTGATCCAAGAACAGTTACACTCACTTATCTTCTAACACCATGTAGAAGAGCTGCGGAATGTGAGATGAAGCAGTTGCTGACAGCAATTGAGGACCACTGGCCTTGCCCTCAGCCCTGCAATCTCTTTGCTCTGGTGACCAGTGACAGAACCCAAGGGAACGGCAGGAAGATGTGCCAGGGGAGGTTCAGGTTGGACATGAGGAAAAGGTTCTTCCCCCAGAGGTGCTGGACACTGGAACAGGCTCCCCAGGGAGGTGTCACGGCCCCAACCTGACAGTGTTCAAGAAGAGACTGGACAACGTCCTCAGACACACGGTGTGAACTGTGGGGTTGTCCTGTGCAGGGACAGGAGTTGGACTCGATGATCCCTGTGTGTCCCTTTCAGCTCAGGACATTCCATGATTCTATTACTCTGTGAATTGCTTCCATTGCTTCTATGGCCACCCGAGAGTCTCCCCCTGAGGGGAGAATTGATGAGCTTTCTGATTGTGTGCATTCGACATCACAAAACACAGTAGGCAGAATATGGCCCAAAACAAGGCCTCCCTTTGACAATAACTTTATTTCTGGACTTATCCTGTTAGCTGTTTCCCTTTTTTTTTTCATCTTGGCAGACTGCAATCATTATCCAGATGACATATATAGGGAGGCCACGAATTATTAACAATTAATCCAACTCTGGAGTCACTGCCAAATATTTTTTGGTTCGTAAAGGAAGTCTAAGTGAGTAAACCTTGCTGAGTGACAATAGCTCTGCTTCCCAGCCAGACTGAACAGCTCGTAATGTAACTCAAACGTTTCCTCTTTCCAGGCTTGCTTATAAAATAGCAGACAAGGAAAGGGCAAAAAGGACGTTTAAAGGAATGCAAGACTGGAAAAACAACCACTGATGTAATGTACTTTCTAAACTAAACATAAGGCATGCACGGTTGCAGCCATTTAAATAATGATTAAAAAACCCCACAAAACAAATAGACACGTAACTTTGTGTACTCAGCCCTGAACACTGAAAGAAAAAGTGTGAGCAATTCCATGCTGGATGTCTAGGAAACGCTTGCTTTGCACTACACACATCCTGAGTCATCTCTGCTCCTGGTAGAGGGAAACACTAAAAAATAGAAAAGTTGGATGAAATAGAGGGCATAGAGCTGTGCATGGAAACCAGAGGATACCAGGCAGAGGAACAACAGAAATACCATGGACCTCTGGTGACCGCCTTATGTGGTCGTACAAGGCCCAGCTGAGATGTGCAAATGCACAGTAAAGGGTCCAGGCTTTGGAAAGAGCTTAGAAGTTGAATCAATAGGATAGCGAGAGGAGGATTAATTTTACAACCGCACTTCATAGAAGGATAACTAAAGTATGGAAAGATCAAAGCTTCTTTGCTGCCTACGCTTTTTCACACGTCTAATCTGTCCTGTTCACCGACACCACTTATTACAGCAGAGTTAAGTAGACGCATCGGTGTTTTAAGGATTGGGACCCATACGACTTGCCCAAATTCACAGAGGAAGTGTGTAGGAATAATACCCAGATCTCTTGAGTCCCACATCACTCTCTCAACCATAAAACCATCCTTCCTGTCTCTGCATAAAGATAGAGCTGAAAGAAGTGATTTTATGTACACATGCACATATGCAGAGTGCCTTATAAGGAGTATAGGCACAATAAGGTGAAAGTTTCGTTAGAAATCACATAAGTTCAGTAAGTCTCAGAGTGATTTTGGGTTTTTTGTGGTATAAAGCAACCTTGTTTCTCTTTTTCTTGTTTCTCCTGCACCAACTTTCTCCCATTTCAGGCATCGTAACAGCACTTGCTTATATGAGGTTTCTGACCACATTTTATGGAATGAGAGAGAAATTACATGAATCTGAGCTGGGAAAAAACATACGGCTTGATTTCCTAATGCAAATCATTACAACTTTGGAGCATCTGGTATGAGTCACTGGTATATTTCATTGAATTTCTTTGTGAAGTGAACCCTTTTCTCAGGGAGGGTCCAAAGTAGAAAGAATGAGAAATTGGTCCTCCTTCTGCCCTGAATGCTCGGATTCAGTATGAACAATGACAACTTTATCAAAGTTACTCAGCAGACTTTGGACAGAGTTAGTAGAGCAATTCTATATTAAAATATCACATATCCGGGCTATGTTTTCAAATGGTCTTTAATAGAGATACTTATGAAATGGGTAGATTACAAGTTCAAAGTGTACCAAAGGAAAAGGTTCCCCTTTTGCTGTGTCACTGAGCACTGGAAGTCCTTGCTGCTGTGAATTGTCTGGCTACCAAGAAATTTACATGGATTAGATAAGCAATTGCACAAATCTGTGAAATAAAAGATCATCTGAGGCTGTGGATTACAAAGATACTTTCCTGTCTCCAGAAGTCTCTGAGTCACAAGTTGCTTGGATGAGAGAAAGAAGACTACATTAGTGCAAATAAAGATATTAGCGGTGGGCTTCCCAGAAATGCTCAGACTGGGGTTGTCTTTCCACTAAATTAGTAAAAGCTGATACTAGTGAAAATAAAGAGAAGACAGTGGGCAGGGTGGGCTGTTCGGTCATCTAAAAGACAGGCAATGCACTTAATCTGGCTGGGTAGACTTACTCTTTGTTCAGTGGGCAGATACCTCTGGAGACTGATTCATCCCCTCCTAAGGCAGAAGTCCAAGATAAGTGGGGTCAATCACCCACTGTCTCACTTCATGACTTTAATAGAAGCTAGAGTAAATAATTTATTTGGGATGTCTAGGGCAGGATTCAGTTAGAGACTGAAATTTTGGAAGTCTACAATTGAGGTAGGTACTTTATCTCTCTTAAGAGGAAATGGAGATGTAGTGAAGACAATCTGTGGAGCTTATGTCTCATTTTACTCTGCAGTAGATAAATTTAGTCAGCTGCATACCTCTAGGTTTGCAGATTAGTTGGTGTTTATTGCCGTCTGAGCTATCCAAGTGGATCTGACCTCACCTCCAGCAGATACCTTGGCTGCACACACCATGTCATACCTGCCATATGGAAATCTTGGATATATTAAATAATCTCAAATGCCACTAGATTCCTAAGTTTAGGAAACTGAATCAAATAGCTGCTCTCCATTTCCTATAGTGAATTTACACGTACTTCAATTAAGTTGCCCCAAATTGGTGCCTAGTACTCTTTAAAGTGCCCTATGGTATTTTTGTTTGTTTGTTTTTGAGCACCCCTCCAGAAGGGCATGGGCTTCCCATAGGTTGTGTAATTTCCACCAGATGTACAGCTGTCTTGGGTAGCCTACAACTTCTAAAATTATAGTGGACATCTATGTGTGAGCAACTGAATTAAGTCCATAATTCACATATAAACATCTATACATGGGCATGTAAATTTGGGTGTCTGCATCTGAAGCTGAATCCCATTTCTATCTTCTGGATGACCAAACTAAGATAAGATGAGTTCTACCAAAAACGATTTCAAAAAAATCCATTTTAAGACCAGGAAGAGTACAGCAGCTTCTAGGAGTACTCAGCATGTTCAATAAGGAGCTCTTCCTTTTTATCTCTTCTCCCCAGCATTTCTTTCTCCAAAAGTCTTGCTTGACAGCAGGTGTAGAGTTCCAGCTCCTGAATGAGAGGTACTTGTTCATGAAGGGCTCCTCTAGATTTAGTAATAAATATCTCATGCCTACAAGTAATAGTTTTTACTTTTAGAAACACATAAAAATAAAGGTATTTTTTTCAGAATTTAGCATTTCATAATAGTAAAAAATAAGTTTCTTAAATTTGTAACACGATAAAAAAATCCCATCTGCTACTTTACACTACTCTCTTGGTACAGTGAACAGAAAGTGGCTTTTAATCACTGGTTGGCCATTAGTTTGACAGAGCCTCTTCATCACAAACCACAAGTCACTCTTACACATGGAAGCAACTTTGATTTTTCTCAGGGAGAAAAAAAATCCCCGCTGTTTCCAAAGAACTTTGACAGTTAGGATGGTTTAGCTCAAAGCTTCTCAGTTAGGGCACATTGACACAGATGGGCACAAATGGATGAAGCTCATTTTGCCTACGCTTCAAGCTGGCTGGATGTAGGCCAGCTCTGAACTGGAAGCCAGAAATCATGTTAGGATGGAGCTTTGCCCAAGCTCATAAGATCTGTTGAAGGCATATGCTGAGAAGCAAGACATATTAGTTTGGGCAATGCGTCATTTTCACGTAGCTACAAAACTTCCACACAGGGATTCCTGGTCCTGTGTATCCATGTCCAGGTGCCTTCAGCTTCACTAATGGGGGTCTTCAAGGAGAAAGCAACATATTAAAATTAGACCAAACTCCATCAAGAACTTCTGCTGACAAATGTTGGATCAGGCCCATGGTCAAAA
The DNA here is from genome assembly GCF_036013445.1 of Caloenas nicobarica. NCBI lineage: Eukaryota > Metazoa > Chordata > Aves > Columbiformes > Columbidae > Caloenas > Caloenas nicobarica. The sequence goes on from NC_088245.1 coordinate 5,491,035, forward strand.
GGGCTTAGACTGTTCTCTCCTTAAAAAAAATATTTGTATATAGCTAGGGCTTAGAGGAAAACATCATTCTACAGATCCCTACCCAGCAGATTTTACTTCATAGCTACTAACTATTTCATTTACTCTCCAACTGGCTCGTAGCACCAGGCTGTAGGAAATTGACTGGTCATCACGGCAGGCTGCTTGTGTTCTGCATCACGTGCAGAGATAATGATGCCATTTGTATGCCACAACGCACAACGTTTGCTTGTCTCCACTATGCGATAACCCAATACAAAGCCCCTGGAGATTTCAACAACCCTCATACTCTTGAAGCATAGATCTGAAGAATGCTTCAGGATCTTCCACATGAGACATGTTCACCTACATGCTTTGTTCATGCATTGCAAGGTAGGATGTGGAATGGTCTCTTATACATCCCTGTGCATGTTTGAAGGCTTCAGTGCTGTAGAAATTGAAGTCCAGCCACATGAACAACCCTTCTCAGCTTATCAAACACTCTCACTTGGCCTGGTGTCTGAACATTTGGTCTCTGCAGGTCCTCAAAGTCCTCATGGAAAATATTTTAAACTGCATGTCACTTTTTAATAATGAAAATAATTCAAGGACTGAAGGACAGCATGAAAGATTGCACACATGGGGTCTTTTTTTCTCTCCAAATATTGATCTAATCAAAACAAGGGTTTGAAATGAAAATGCCCTTTTGATGGTAATTGTGGTCCTGAGGTCACAGTTAAGTAGCAGGACATCAACAGTTAATAGTGCAGAACCTGGTTCTTCCTAAACTGGTGTGAATTGATTGTAAAGCGAGGAATGTCAAATACATGATACTGATGTGAAGCCAGCATGAGTGAGAGTAGAATCAAACCTCTAGTGAATTATCATTACCTTGAATTTCTCCGATTTCTGGCAGGTTTATGGCAAGGTCTTTACAATATTTTAACTTCGCATTTTCATATGTGTATGTTTAATGTCCTGTCTGTTTAAATGCTGCATAACCACAGTGTGTTCCCCAGGGGCATCCCTCCTACATATACACAAAGTTCTGCTTAATGTTTCACTTGGATTTATTTGAATCGTCTATTATTACAGTACTGAATGAATACTTGCATTAAAAACACTTGTCCCAGTAATTTCAGTATTTTTTTTTTAGATGACTTCATCACATGGAGGCATTGGCACTGTAGATACAATTCATTGCTGCAGAGATTCTGCAAAACTAAAGTTTTGCCTACCCACAAGACTTTTAATATTCTAATTAAACACATATAAAACTAAGTGTTGTCAGGTCCTACGTGAACACTTAAAACTTCAGATGAAACTTGCATTGTTTGAATTTATTTGGGAGAAAAAGTCTTTTGAAATATCTTTTCTGATGGGCCAGTTTTCTGAATGGAAATGGAGAGTGTTTCTGAAAGATCCTGACAAGGTCAGAAGATTTGAAGCACTTCACAAATGGTGCTCAGCACCTCACGAAACTGGTTTTAATTTTCTTTTCCCCATCTTGACATGGAAAATACAACTACACTAATTCTCAGATTGATTTACGTTATTTTGGGAAGGACTATGTGGCTGCTCTGAAGCTTATATAATTTAATTGATCAAATTTTGTTTCAGCTAGTCTGTGTAGATAAGACCCAGGTATGGATGAGGTATAGAAGCCTTCTACTGGATCTCTGAATGCTCCTGGGAGATCCTACGATACAGTTTTCATCAGTATTGACAAAAGCGTTGACAGGTCAAGACATTCTTTTGCATGTGAGAGACATTGATCTAGCTCATTGCTCCTGCCATTGGACCTCTTTCCCTATCACAGGGAGCACAGGGCTTTGGTTTCTGTGCTGCCATGAGACGTCAGTAGTGCACAAGGCCAACAGGGTAGCTGGCCAACTGGTTCTGGGATTTTGAGTCTTAGGGAGGGAAGGAGAGAGCATGGAGAACTGCAAAGCAGCCTGGCAGTTTGTAAATCAAGTTGGCAGGTCTGAAGGGTTTCACTTACCAAACTGGGTTTCTCTCGTGTGTTATTTTGTCCTTGTTACTTGTGTTTTTAATTTTTTAAAAAGTCTATTTTCATAAGAAAACATAAATTATTCAATTTTACTACCAGTGACACAGTCATTTATTAACCTGTTAATTTAAATTAAACCGTGGGGAGAAGGGAAGAGGAATAGTAGCTCAAAGGTATTATATTCCAACAAAAAACAGTTTGACAAATCAGTGCTCTTATTGAAACATCACCCCAAAGAGAAGGGCATTGGTCTAAGCTCAGTGATTATATTAGACACTGCAGAAATCACATAAGTAGTAGGAAACCAGGCTAACACATTTTTTCAGTTTTCTCTGGCCTAGAAGGTAAAATATTCTTAGCCCAAAGGAACAGTACTTTTGCATCACTTTTAAGCATTGTTTTCATTCATTATTGCAGAGCAAAATGATGGTTTTGCCACAATTGCTTGACACTATCACAAGGACAATGACATCAAGTCATCAACCCTCATCCCAGGTTGAAGTTCAGGTCACACTAGATGTCCAGACCATCTCGGTGATCAACAGGGACCAACAAGTACTTCCCCAGGATGATTATCCCATCCTAAAGCAAACAGTTGAAAGAGGAAGGCTGACTAACCTTTCAGGAGTGCCATGTTATCCACTGAGTATAGAGGGAACCTGTGTTGCAGTTACATCCTAGAAAAGAGCAACATATCCTAGAAACATATCCTAGAAAGCAACAACTGAAAGGAATCACATGGCGGTTAATTCAAGACCAACGGCTAATTCTGCCCATGACATTGCAAAAACCCCTGGCAGGAGGTGACCCAAACTGTCCACCACCCCGTTTGCCTCTGCCACCATGGTAGGTGTGACAGCTAAATTGACCACCAACGCTAAATGGGATTTTTTGTTTAGAACCTGGCAGAGTCCCAACATCCTGGGAAGAAAAGGGCCGTTCTTGTCCAGCCTCGTCAAGATAAGATCCCAGGGAGAGGTTTCACTTGTAGGAAAAAGGAACCTGAAGTGCGTTTTGAAAAAGCAGTTTTCCGCTCCGAACTCCAGGCCTCCACTCAACCAGTCATTGGATTTCCCAGCTGCTCTACTAAAAATAAATTGATGAAAATGAAAACTTTCTTTTGGCAGGGATTTTGACAAGTGTCTAACGTAGACTTGTGCTGATGCAGTCAATGAGTAATAATATCAGCATAGCAAGCTTTGGGGCAGGTTCATATTTTTCCTTTTTCTCTTTCCTTAGGAAGGGGGAGGGCTGCACTGTAGCACATTATTTACAGTGCAATATGATTCAATTGCCAGAGGGGAAAAAAGTCAACCCATTGTTCAAGGACTATACATGGATTGAACATTAAGAAGTAAATTTCCCTGCCTGAAAAATGTAACCTCCCCTGTTTCTCTTTGGCACAGCTTCATCTGGAAGGTTTACATCTGAAACCTGGTTTTAGAAGGCAGATGAAAATCCCTGCTCAGGTCAGACACAAATGAAGGCCATCTTTGTTGCATCCTAAAGAAGAATTTTTCTGCCTTTTCGAGTTGGATTTTCTATTATTTCTTAAAGAGCGGATGTGTTACAGTTATAAAGAAAATCTACAAGAGCGATTGAAGCACTACTGGGTTACGCCAGCTCAGGATATTGCGTATTTTTCTTTAAAGTCCCTCTGACTGATTTTTAGAAGTGACTGGTATAAACCCAAAGAAGAAGACCAGCTGCAGCTCCAGTGGGGATGAGGTGTGCTCAGCCTCATGACTGCCATCGTGTCCTGTGCCAAGGCCTCTAGGAGCTGCAAGAAGCTGCTCTCTCTACTAACCATTGAGATGCACCATTCATCAGGCTTGGGTAGTCATCCTTAAAACTGTAAAAGTGGCAAACGGAAAGCAATAAATACAAAAAGTAACCTTGAAAGCCTGGAAAATATTTAACAAGCCTCGCAGTTCTCATCTTGTGAGAACATGCACCAGCATACACTTAGGACAGAGAAAATGAGATCCCTTCTGTCATTCTGAAACCCTTTTGGAGGATGAGGAAAAGTGTTAGAAAACTTTTGTTATACAACTTTCAAAATCAAATTATGACTTACTTGTGGCATACTTTGTTGTATGAAGTAGTATAATAGCTGAGTAATTAGTTGGAAGAATTTTTTTTTTGTCAGTTTATAGACAGTGTCCAGTCTGCCAAACTGAATGAAACACCAATGCAAAAGTTGATGTGTTGTTGAAGTGTAGCTTGCTGAGCCTGCTTGCAGATTCCCAGAGACTGCTGATAAAATGTCTGTCTAGAAATTTCTAGGCCTTACGGTAATAGCTCACTTGGTATTGCATGTCATACTCACTGGATATTTGCAAGAAATAGCTGCATGAAGCAAACTTTTGTTGCTTACAGAGCCATTAATGAACATTTCCAAATTTATTTTTCTCGGTGTTACTTTCTCTAACTGAATTACAAGTGCAAAAACAAGATTGTGGTCATATCATGTTTAAACAGGCAAAGTTTCAAACATGAAGCCACATCTATTATTCAGCACCATCTTCTAAAAACATTAAAAGATACCCTTTTGAACTTTGTGGTTATTTTTGTCAAAAGACAAGCCTTCTTAACATTGAATTTTATTCTGAAACCAGGGTGTGAGTAACAATTACGTTGCTTTATGCGTGGCAGTGCTACTGTTTGTTAATCTAACAGCTCAGTGCTAGTGGAAGCAGTAATTGCATTCCCTCTTTCCTTCTCTCCCTTTGGTTCCTTCCTCCCATCCCGGGGCACCATCAGATAATCCAGCCCCTCCACTTGCTGAAACACACTCGACCCTTTGGTGAGTTATTGTTGTTCTGTAACCTGGCAGAAAACAACTAAGTCTTATCACTATGTTAGTTTTCTGCCAGTTGAGAGAGCTGATCTGGCTCAGAAAGGGACCTGAAGTGCCATAGGAGCTGATGGCCACGGTGGAAGTACATAGGAAGAAGTGAAGGATGAGTAAGTGAGGGAGGAGAGAGACCACCTTCACTTAAATTTATTCGTTTGTATTATCTACCTGCATACTATGTGCAGATACGCAGAGATTTGACTGGTGGAAATTCATGGAAGATGCACTAAATACATTTTGAGAGGTTACACTGTTTGCATCTTCAGGCATTTAAAAACTTCTGTAAATCTGGCTGTATCCAATTAACTTTAATTTTAGACTCATGTTCAGCCATAAGTAGGAGTGTAGTCTTCCAGAGTCCAGAGAATCTGCTAATCTGCTTCCTTTGTAGTACATACTTACGTTCTTTGCTCAGAACAAGTAGAGGAAAGGTGCTGATAAAAAATTAATAAAAACAGATTAGCTGTGTGCACCAATTCTTTTCTGTGCTGTATCAGCAACCTCGCCTCACTGTCTTCCTATCCATTATCAAACAAGGTTTTCTCTAGACTATGAGATAGATGTGAATTCAGGGATGGAACTTGAAGGCTGGTAAAAAGCCTGGAAGCAGCTTTAGGGAGTTAAAAGTATTTCGAATAATTATTTTTCTAAAACTATCCCAAATAGATGTAAAGTCAGGAAAGTCACTCTCCTTATCTGTAAGGACAAGAGCTCAGCTGATGGAAATCTGAGTTGAAAATTGTGCAAGAGTAGATCAACTGGAATAGGAAATCAGGATTATTGTACCATAGTGGATTCCAAATCATGATTTTTTTTTTCTCTCTCTCCTTGGTGTGAAAATGGAAAAACACTCTCCCGCACAGCCAAAATTCTGAAACAGTGTGTAGGGTAAGTGGAATTGACAATTTCATTTTGACTTCATTGATTTGACTTATCTGTTTTGATTTATAATCTAATATGGGGCTGAAGTAGAAATGTTTTAAGTAAGACAACAATATCCAAGGCAAGAAATTTTCATCATAACAATATACTTAGATTTTATTTCTATTATTATTATTATTTTTTAATACTGATGAGATGAAATCACAATTTTCTGAAAAAATAAAGTTGCAAATCCCAACTGAAACATTTGTCTTGAATTATCTCTGACTTATATTTATCTAATGTAGGAGTGGTGCCATAAAGCCACTTGGGATAAAATCTTAAAACTGGGAGGGGAGTATGTGTAGTGAAGTGATCTCTTAATTGTACCTATTGGCATTGATTGGCACGTAGTCTTCAAGAGTGGCAGTAGAAATCTTGATCTAGCAGCAGTTTTTTCTGGCCTTAATTTCTGAAGTGGTGGTTTTGTCACCATCCTGTACCTTTCAAAAGTTTTTCTGTTTGTTTACACAGATATTAGTGCTCCTCTATCCAATGTTGTGAATGACAGAAGGAAGAAATAGCTGCAGTTTCCAAGAATGTGGTGACCTGGTTTTAATGGCTTCTTTTTTTTTCTTTTTAATTTGCTGAATGTCTCACATTCTAGAAGGAATAATGAAGAGGTATACCAGTTTTGGAGAATGGCACTGGACAGAGGTCTGCAAGGTCTGAGTTCAATTCGTGATGCCTGAACTGGTTTCTGGAGTCATGCAGTGGTACCTAGAAAGCTGAAAGAGCAACTGGAGACTTTGATAACTTTGTAAATCTGTACCTTTGTGTTACCTCCCCCAGCTCTACCACATGGCAGAAAATAATTTCTACTTGTTCCTCTGTTTTATTTATTTTAATTGAAAAAAAATTTTATATTTTTATTTTTTTTTTTTTTTTAGGCCTTTCTCTGTTCATGTATGTGGCTAGTACAGAATATTTTAAGGTATCTATCTGTTGATTCCTACAAATACTAAAAGTCAGAAAACATCAGAAGAACTTACTTTCTTTGACCAACTGTACTAATACACGTGGAATGACCTGTTGCCAAGACTCCAGGGTTATTCTTCACTGGCCAAGCCCAGAAGGTAAAAGGTTATTAAGTTTTACTGGCAGAAGCATCTGAGGCATTCCAGCTTTAAAAATGAGGATCACCTAAACATAAAGAAAAAAGTCAGATTCCATCCCCTACGAGACAGGTGACCTGAGTACCCTATTTTGGAGACATTCTGGGATTGCAAATATTCATCTAGAAATGGAGGCAGAGAACCAACTAGGAGTGTATAGAAGAAGTAAAGTCAAATTCCTGCTCAGTGACTCTTTGACACATAAACAGCATTTACCAAGCACTGAGATTAGCATCTCACTGAGGGTGGCAGGTTTCATGCTTTTGCTCTTGCCTGCTCAGGGGGTGGTGGAATGAGCAGCACCATCTTGGCAAACTCATTTTATTATACCACATTTCATACATCTTTCACAGTAAGCCTGCAAATTCTTTTTTAAAGGCTAATCTGTCCCTCTCTTCAAATATGATGAAAAAAAAAATATTGAAGATCTGTGACTTGTAGATGCTCCCAAATTTTCTCACGATCTCTTTTGATTTCCTTACAACATGTTTTTCTCACAGAAAGAAAATTTAAGGCATTCACTTTGCCTGTGTACTCACTTGTACCCCTTTCCCCGTCTCTCCTCAGCGTCCTTTTTTTAACCAAGTTTGTCCAGTTGTCTCAGGACTAGTACATCTATACCAGCTTCATGAAGATAAACAGACAGGTAGGGTAGAAAAATGCCACAAGACTGTCCCCATAAGTATGAGCAACATTACAAGATGACAGAGAATTCGCATGTTGTGAAAGATGTGTAACCAGTGTCCAAACCATGCTGAAAGCTTTGATCATAGCCCATACCTCTGGAGATGTCAATCAGGCAATAGGCCACAGTTTTCATCTTCTTGCCTCTGTTCAGTAGTGCAAGTAAAGCTGAAACACATTTCATAAAGCAATAGAATCATTGAATCATTTAGATTGGAAAAGACCTTTAAGATCATCAAGTTCGACCATAGGTCTGGTCGGCACAGGTGCACGAAAATAAGTCTGCTAAGGAGATGAGCTTATCTAGATAGGATTATTAGTCTTAGTTTGACGGGGACAAATCTGGAACAATGACACCAGGCTTATGATGTGACAAAAGCTCTCGGGCTATTTTTCCATGGATTCAAGCAAAAATGCATTTCTCAACTCACAAAACAAAAGGGCTAAATATTTGGACACACCCACTTAATTTCGGTGCAAAACCTGCTCGCAATGCCTTTTTCGGTGCTGGATTTCCATTTTCACCATGAGACAGTCAGGGCTGCCTTCACGTAGGTTAGCAAGGCCTTACTGGATGAGATTTGCCAGCTAAAAAGCATTCTATGGAAGGATATGCTGTTGATATCTGTCTTATCATCTCCGTGGGATTCAAGCGCCTGCCTACGTGCTTACATGAGGCTCTTACTTTGCGTACAGGTTCACAAAGCCATATGCCACATGAAGCGCGTGGGGCCGTCCTCCCTTCCCCTGCCGCTATCAAATAGCTCAGTTTCCACTTCCTCCGGATACGTTAGACCCACGGCCACATTCCTCGTGAATGATATCTGAAGGAGCAGCACTGCTGAGTGTCCAGGTATGCCAGAGCAGCACCTTCTCGCTGGTGTCAAACTGCCACAGAGCTGTGATTATGGGTGAAAAGCTGCATCTGCCTGAGGAGGTCTCAGAGAGAGATGTTAAATGTACAGCACACGGGAGACTTCTGGAAATTTGCAGACGACTAAGGGTCACATTGTTTAGCTAAGTCATAATCCATCGCCGTGAACGAGGCATTGATTACTGGTCTGGACTGCATGAATTTTAAATTCCATTAGTGGATTAAATGACAGTTTGTGTATTTGCCTCTTGATACACAGCAATGAGGACGGCAAATTACCTCCAAATTCAAAGTAACTGAACAGATAAGCTTCTTTTCATGCTCTTTGAGAAAAAAGAACCCAAACCTTTCCCAACCTTAGTTAGCCAGTAAACATCCGGGCAGTATCCTGAAATGACACATTAATGGGCTAGAACAGGGTTATGAATGTCTGATTATCTGAGGAATGTTTACTGCGGTGTAAGTGTAACTACGCTAGACCAGTTACAGTTTCCCCATGAGTTCTTCTGTGTCTGATTTGGTGGAAAAAGAGTGAGCTGCTGTGTTAGGTTTTCTCTGACTTGTTCTCTAGGCATAAAAGTTATCCTTAGGTCCTCGGAAGTCAGGCATGTAAGTCTAAGCTCCTTGACTGTGGACATGGGAAGCTTGAAAAAAAAATAGGCACCTCAAAAACCAGCTTGTGTCCCTCAGTTCCAGCCTGCCCTTGTGCAGCTCAGCAGTGCTAACGATATTGCTTGGAGGAGCCTGAGATCATACAGGTTTAAGGACTGCAATGCTATTTGTTGCTTTTTAGTTCTTATTCACTGTCTATTAAAGAGTACTGCTGTTCTTCTCCTCAGCCCCAAGTGAACAGAAAAGTTGGGACAAAAGTGGGAATGAATTCACCGGTGAAAGAACTCGCTAATTTGGCTTTTACCGCTCACGTAGGAGAAGCACTTTTAGCTGCCTCAACTATGTGAAATTAATTCCACACTAAGTGATATAGAGCTAATTGCACAGGGACTGACAGCAGAGAGCTCGACAACTGCTCTGTGCAGGCACAACATTTTGTTCTGTAGTCCTGCGAGCTTCCCCATTTACCTCCTGTTCTGTACTCAGGCTACAAGCTCCTGGTTTTTAGGACAGTGTGAGGCATATTGCTACTTTCAGCTGGGTGCTGCAGGAGTATGCAAGAAACGAATCACCCAGTGTCTAGGTAATAGCTGCCTAGCAGGACCTGTATGTGGGTTCAAGTGCTCTCTTGGCTCTCAGTGGCAGTTAAATGCCCGAAGGACTTTTTAAATATCCATTAGTGCCTAGTGGCCTATTTAGTCACCTGAATACCTCGACAAATCTCTTTGTAAATTAAAAGAAAATTATAATAAAATTCGTTAACATTTGCAAAACGCTTTATGACTGATAGGTGTATCAACCACTACTAGCCCAAAAGCAGAGCTACTCATCACTGCCACTGATATCTAGGCTGGTTTTACTTGGCAGGATTTAAACCTAACGGTTCTTATCATAAAAAGAGAAAGTGTCATCCGAACTGATTGAACTATGTATTGGCTATGTTATGTTGTAATGGCTGTCAAAGATAAACTCAGGGGTAGCTTATCTTGTTTCCTAATCGTCTTCAGGTGTAATGTTATCATTCATTTTGTTAACTCTCTCTTTGTATTTAAACCCAAGGGAGACCACAAACTGAAAAATACGCATTCAGTCTATTTCTGCTTTCTA